>NW_020455160.1:1325281-1427009 GCF_003342845.1 Nothoprocta perdicaria
TCCTTTTTCCTTTTTCCTTTTTCCTTTTTCCTTTTTCCTTTTTCCTTTCTTTCTTTCTTTCTTTCTTTCTTTCTTTCTTTCTTTCTTTCTTTCTTTCTTTCTTTCTTTCTTTCTTTCTTTCTTTCTTTCTTTCTTTCTTTTTTTCTTTTTTTCTTTTTTTCTTTTTTTCTTTTTTTCTTTTTTTCTTTTTTTCTTTTTTCTTTTTTTCTTTTTTTCTTTTTTTCTTTTTTTCTTTTTTTCTTTTTTATTTAAGTGTATTTAGTTACAGGATAGATGTTTCTTCACTGGAAGAAAGGTATTCACAGTGGTCTGGAAAAAGGCATTCCAAACCTCACAGTTTTTAGAAGTGCATTTCTTATGAAAAACTTATTTCTGAAGGCAAGCCTTTTGTTTGAGGACTATGAGCTTTGTTGCTGGGTTCTATTCATACCATTTTCCTTGTGGTAGCGTTTGTGAAGCCTGCTGTGAGGAGAGCTGACAGCCTGTATTACAGCCTGATATAGGATGAGGCTTCATTGCTTCCGATTTGTCTGACTTAACTATGAGATACCTGTTTGTGACCATAAGATGGCTAATAGCTACAGCCTTGATAAAAACAAGTTCAGTCTACACCTGGGAACTGCTGAATGAGACATAGGGCCTTGAGATGAAGTCTTCAATTTCTGCATGACTGCGTGCCTGTAGCTTGAAAAATGAACTGTTGAATTGATGTGTGGTTAAGTGCTGTCAGGGGAGTGGCTGTGGACTATTCTATTTTGAGAGGTTTTAATTGCACTTTTACGTGTGTTATTGAGCTATGCTAGTAATTTAGTGAAAGATGCAAGCAGATGCTTAGGTACCTGAACTGAATACAGACTTTATTGGTTCAGTGGAGGACTTTGCCCTTTAGTTAGTGATTTCTGGAATATATTCAGATCTAGTATGTCTATTACTTCTTTCTCTGTGATATCCTTTATATTCCATTGCCTTTGTCCTGAGACTTCTTAAATCACCTTGTAGATTGAGTCTGTGTTTTATGATAAAATAGGTAGGTAATTCTTCAAGTTACAGGAGAAAACTTTTCCCTAGACACAATTAAGAGGAGATTGTCCATGGTGAGAAATAAGGAGGACTAGTGTATACTAAGTCATTATTTTGGATAGAATGTCAAATCTGTTTTTATGCTGGACAGATTTGTTTGTCCAAGACTAGGTTCTATAAAAAAGCATTTCTATTATATATGTTATGGACCAGTGAATGCCAAACAGGTTGTTTTGGTCTGAACCTTTCTCTGACAGTTCGTGCTGTCATTAGGTACTGTCCTCTATTTTGGTTATTAGTGAAGCCTGTAATAGGTAAATTAAATAAGTTGCTTGGGAGGAGTTCTGTCCCTGCCATGGTCAATCTTCATCTCAGAGTCATTGCTGCGTGATTTATTGCAGCTCTTTTCTCTGTTTCAGCTCTCCCCTGTCACTCTGGGCTCTGGCATGATGGATTCCTGCTAGGCAGGAACTTCCACCTGGTTGCATGAATTGTGTTGTCATGTATCCAATGCAACCATTCCTCTTCAGTCTTAATGTTGAAGTTAGATGAATTACAAACAAAAAAGTGCAACCTTTGAGAGGTTAGAGACAAAGTTCTTCCTTCCTGGGTATTGCACAGGTCTTGAAAAAACTCCAGTACCTAAAACAGTGGAAATATGAACTTTGCTTTCCAATAAAGTTTTTTTGTTTTGTTTTTCCTTTTAGAAGGCTGATGGATAATGACTTTTACTTCAGAAATGTCTGTGTGTTGAGATACATGTTTCACCCTGAATCTTGTCTGTGACACTCTCGCTCAGTGAAATGGTTTTGTTTAAATGCAAACACTGTGTACTTTTATCCTAGTTAGGGAGGTTGCCCGTGCATGTCTTTAGGTGAAAGTAAAGTTGTTAGAAGGCATGAAAAATATCTTTTAAGAGTGCGAGCGTTAAATGTGGAGAGGACTGGGGAAAAACTTGTGATTGATCTCCAAATATAGAATGTTAGTGTCTTCATACTGCCTTAGAAGTGGCATAGATGATGTATGGGCATTGATGCTGAAGCAAATCTTGCACTCTCGTAGAGTCATTTTTTTCTGAGGAGAGAGGAATACTTATCGGTTATTTGTTTTTTATGGTGGTTGTCTAACATGTTTGGTGTGTATGAAGAAATACTGTGAAAACATTGATTCATGATCCTGTTGAATCACATTGATCATGGATGAGAGCCAGAAAGTATAGAAGTCAGGAAGGAATATGTTCAAATGAAAAAAAGGCTGATTTCCTTGGGATAGATGCTAGTGGAGCCTCATTTTCTGGCCTTCTTACAGCTAAGCTTGAATAGTTCAGAAGACAAGGCCAGATTCTGGACTGGTCAAAGTAATTGTGGCAAATCTGGATCCTTCACATTGTCTGTTGCTCCTAAGACTTCTCCAGGAAAGCGGTGTGGAGGAGACTTCTTACAAAGAGGTCGAAAGGTAGAGAGAGAGGCTGACAGCAGAACTAAATCTGGTAATTGCATTGTTACTCTGGTTTATCTGTTGCTTTAATCCAAAACTGGACTGACTAGAGGCTATGTAGCAGCCACATATTTCAGCTTAATTTTTCACTGTGCATTTTATCTTCTGTAAATTTTGCCCTAATGAGTTCTGACCATATATGTTCTTTGGAAATCTGTGGTGTCCTGTGACTGCATAGTAGAATGTTTAAGCATATGTGAAATAGTGAATACTGTTTGTTTCTGCTAAATATTTACTATTTGGGACAAGAAACTAAATTATTGAAATGTATTTAAGTTTTAGTTTAGTGAATTTCTAGAAGGGGCAGAAAGTGTTGCAATTCATGTTAATGTTTAGTTTGTTTTTTACTTTTTTTTTTTTCTCTCTTCTCCTTTCTCCAAGGATGCCATATGCCGGATACTTTGAATTCATGGTTTCTGGTAGCCCAACTTCATGTCTGGTAAGTAAAAATTAAAATAGCGGTATAATTGTTGTCAGAAGAAAATATAGCTTACTATGCTAAAATGGGCTCAATGGTAATTGTGAAAGTGGTTATATTTAATTTGTTAACTTTTGAATTTTGACAGTTTTGTGTTAAAGACCAAAAAGAAGCTAAAATGTTCTAAATCTTTAAATTCCAAAGCAATGAAAAGAAGTAATCTTTTGCCATGAGTTTTTCAAAAGCCTTGCTCAGCATGGTTGGAAAAATTATGTATAGCTGTTTTAGGAAAAGTTTAAATTTACATAAAAGTGGTTTAAATTGTGAGAATTTGTGGTGATTTAAGTTGCTGTTTGTCAGAAGCATTTAACAAATTATAGCACTGACATTTATGCCTGCACCTCTGAAATGTACATATGGGTTGCTAAATGCCAGCTTGGTTGCATGTAAAAATATTTAACACCTTAAACAGTATTTTTTTTTTCTTTTTCATTTATAAATTCATAGCCAAAAAAAAAAAAACAGGTTTTCATCTAACGTTACATACTTGTAAAGGTCAGAGAGATGCACCAGGTGGACATTTTTTTCTTTTTTTTGAGTGCCAGATCTTTCAGGAAACCGAAGTCCATAGATTTGCTTTCAGCTATCCAAAAGCTAAAATGAAGCTTGAATTGAAATATCTGCTCTTAAACAAGGACTTCTTACTTCCATGCCTCTGTTTTTTTCCCTCTTCCTGTTCTTTTAATTTCCCACCTCCTCAGCATGTTGAAAGATGGGGCATCTTATTTCAGTGAAAAATGAATAAATTAGTAGAAGCCATGAATTTGGAATCAACTAATGAGATGAATCAACCAACCAATTAATAAAAAATGCTTGAGATTTGCTGGGTTTGTTATTTATCCCCATTTCTTTGAGGAGTAGATTTGAATTGATAAACTAATCATTTCAAAATGTGAAAAAATGAAAAAAAAAAGAATATTCAAAACCATGATGGAGGTGAAACTAGCATGAGATAGAGATGGAGCTGCTAAGATCATAGCTCTATCAGAGAAGACAATAAGGGAAGCTGAAGTACTATCATGTTTTACAGTATGATCATCCCCCTCTACTCAGCCCTGGTGAGGCCACCTCTGGAGTATTGTGTCCAATTTTGGGCTCCCCAGTACAAGAGGGATGTGGAGCTGCTGGAGAGAGTCCAGCGCAGGGCTACCAGGATGATCAGGGGCCTGGAACATCTGCCCTGTGAACAAAGGCTGAGGGAGCTGGGTCTGTTCAGCCTGGAGAAGAGGAGGCTGAGGGGGGACCTGATCAGCGTGTATAAATACCTCAAGGGAGGCAGTGAGGAGGAGGGGGGCGGCCTCTTTTTGGTGGTGGACAGTGATAGGACTAGAGGAAATGGCTTCAAACTGAAGCATCAGAAGTTCCACAGGAACTTAAGGAAGCATTTCTTCACTGTGAGGGTGACAAAGCACTGGAACAGGCTGCCCAGAGAGGTTGTGGAGTCTCCTTCTATGGAGATCTTTAAAACCCGCTTGGATGCAGCCCTGTGCCACGTGCTCTAGGTGACCCTGTGTGAGCAGGGGGGTTGGACTCGATGATCTCTGAGGTCCCTTCCAACCTTCGGCATTCTATGATTCTATGATGGATGGGTTCACAGCAATATACCATACAGAAAGGAACCAAATTCCTAGACTTCATCGTGCAGCAATGAAAATTTAAACATAGAGGGTAGCACAAAAAGTTATTTTTTTCTGAGGTTTGTATGTCTGTGGTAGCTTGGCCAAAAGAGGATTGTCATTTTGTCTGTAGACTGGAGGACTGGCTTGATGTTGCAGAATATCGCCAGGGTGTACTTCGACGTTGTCAGGTGTATTGCTACGTGCTTACTCTTCAATTCTCATGTTTTAATCACTCTTCATCTGGGTAAAATGGGAAAAGAGCATGAGTGATCCTGCTAGCTCTGGCATAGTCAGGGCCATCCTCTCTTTGCGTGAAGGCTTCAAGGCCTCTCTCTTTCTTGATGAATCTTTTGTCTCAGAGGCTAGGAATCTTCTCTGATATGGCAATCAGCTATCTCACAATGTAGAATGTGGATTGCCATGTATTAAAGTGTTCCGGGTTTCCTCCCACAGAGTAATCTGGAACACTTTCTGGCTTATTCATTCAAAGTTTTAATTGTCGTAGGATATCTCCTGGACTTGGAGAAGATGAGATTTTTCTCTTAGTTTGGTAAAACCTCTCTTGCTGTTGTCATTGCCAATCATGCTCCAGTCAACTGTATTTTTGTGTTCCTGTATCCTACCTTTTATGTATGTAAGGTGCTTGCCAGAACATACCCGCTTGTGTTATGGATTCTGATTGGTCTTCCGAATCTTTCATTTCTGGTCTCCCCTTCTTGTCTAGAGGGAAATGGTGTGTGAGGGTGGAATTCAGGTAGTCATGTTTAGCATATCCCTTATAATAACATCTTTAAAGATAATAATCCTTCAGATATATCCCATTCCTTTCCATTCAGTCCCAAAATTCTGCTTAAGCTCAAAGTTACCTTACCGATATTATTTCTTAGTATCATGCTTTTTTCGACCATTTCTGTTGTGCAGTTTTGGTATCAGGAGGATTCACTCTTTTTATGCTTAGAAGACCAGACCTTTTAGGAAATCTCAAGGTGTTCATCTCAACTGCTGGCTTTGTCTTTTCCCATGCAGCAGCAGTCTAAATGCATTATTGGCTGTGTCTAGACCTGTTACGAAGCTGACTAAATGGTGGTTTTGTTTACTGTACCAAGAAATGTGTCATGTGGCTATCTAGAGCTCCATTCCTATTTTCACCAAGGATGGTATCATCCCTGAAACTTCTAGGCACAAAGCAGAGTGATAGTACTACTCCTGTTGTGAAGAAGTCCAAGATCTGTGGTAAGACTTCAGCTGAATAGCGTTTCCTATATAGAAAGCTGCATTTGAGAGACCAGAAGAGAACAAGAACCATCAGGTACACAGAAAACAGCTTCTGCAGGAAAAGACTTACCACTTTCCATAGATGAGACTGAGAATGCTATATCATTTTGAGATACACTATTTTAAAATAAATGGAATAATCTCTCTGTCACGTGCAGTATAGAGAAGAGCTGAGTCTCATAGAGGGTTTGTTAGAAACAATTTGATCTGGAATGGCTTCAGCATTTAATTGCTCCTACCTGAAGGTAAGAGAGTGGACTGGATGACCTAAATGCTAGCATCAGGAGAGAAGATGACTGTAGAGGCAGGCTCACATCTGCTAGCTTGTGTCTGGGTAAAGATGTGTACATGGCTGTAAAGAAAATAGTGAACTTGCTAGGCTGAAGCATTCTGCTCCTAACTATTAAACTCACGTTACCGTTATTCATGGAAAGTGTACATCACAGCATATGTGCCACAGTTGCTGGCAAACTCAGTTCAGGAGTGTCCTCTTCCTGTCCCCAAATTCCTGGCCGTGCGTGAATGAAACAACAGCCTTCTACAATTGTTGATATTTTTATTGTTAAGCAAGAGTCATTTCTCTGATCCAGTGTAGTGCACCCCTAGAATTAGTTCCACTAGGATACCTGAATTGCACCTGAAGAAGCAGAAATAAGTGGACAGGTTCACAGAATAGCAGGAAGCTCCAAGTAGATTTTGCCATTGGAGACAATATATCATCCTTGATTGTTAGCACTAGTCTACATTTCAGCATGGTCAAACAAGGTAGCATCGATCAGTACCTCTGGTGTTCAAGCCAATATACTAGCACTAAGTGGAAATACTGATGTAAACAGTTACAGCTGAGGGCTGTTGTGAGGAGGTGCTGCTGTTTGTCTAAGAAGGGTGAAGGCATAGGTGCTCCCATTGTTTTTCACACATCCTTTTGTATAATTTCCTTCTAACATAATCTCCTTGCATAACTTAAATGCAGCCTAAGTCATCCACCCTAACCGATGTCATATAGACAGCTTTCTAAAGATAGGCTGGAATAATTTCAGTTTGGTGGTTTGACAAAGATGAGTCAGTATTTGAATAAATTACAGAACAGGTTTTGCAGTGAAACGATAAAATGTTTCACGCTTGATAGAGTTAGAAGGTTCTAGTCTTTAAAGAGGCTGTGTCTTTTAAACCTCAGATGGCAGGTGTAGTAACAAACTACCAAATTTTCAAATAAACTGCAGAATTCCATGATCTCATCCGTGGTGCTGCAGAACAGCTCTATGACAGTACTATACATCCAAACACAGAGCAGCCTTGTAGGCTTCACGAGTAACAAGTATTGCTCTGACCACTACTCCATTCCTGCTCATCAGTGACCAATTGTAACTACTGGTCTGTGTACTCTGCTCTCCTCCTGGTACACCACCACTGCAGACAGACTGGATGGGAACAAGTATTTATGCTCACAGGGTTTCTTGCCAAGCCACTCTTAATTTTTTTTTCCCTGAGCTTGTGTATTCAGCAAGAAAAGTATAAAAATTCTTTTCTTAGTCCAAAACTGGTCTCCTAAACTGAGTCTTTTTTGCTCCAGCTAAGAATATTAAGAATAAGAAAAGGGTTGGGATACAGTCATACCTAACTGACTTGTTTATACAGTGCTATGATATAAATGCTGCAGAGGAACAAAAGTTTTAAAATTGGTGAAACTGAGGCACAGAAGTTTTAAGCTGGCTGTGCATTTGGTTTGTGGAAGGGTTGGTAAGTGGACAGTTATGTTCTGGGTTCTGGACCACTGTCTTAGCAGAAAACTTCTATCTTCTGTAAACAAAATGCAGGTTTAATTGATTCTTGCTACTGTCTTGCTACTCATTCTACTAGCACTTGAACATTTTCCTTCTATTCTTTTGCCGTTGCTCTCTCCTTTAGTCTTCCCTTGCAAGACTTTCTTTCATCCTCACAAGGTTTAACCAGCACCCACCCACCATTTTTTCAGAGCCTGAACGCTCTCTGCATCTATCTTTCTCATTGGAATTAGCTGCCAAGCATTGGAACAAATGTCAGATTTTCTGCAAAGCACAGGCACAGTTCCCTGTGCCTACAGGGACAGTGATTTTATTTCCACTGAAGAGCCGAACAGGTATAAACATCATTTTTTACTTTTAACTCTTCTGGTATGTTCACTGTTGGTACTATGTGACTGCTTTAAAGTGGCTGGCAGCAATGAACTCTTGCTCTTGCATGAGGTACGAGAGAAACCTTTTATGTGGGAAGTTTCCTAGCTGTAGCAACTGCTGCAGAGCAGTGACCTTTTTTAGCTCTGGTGTTTGAGCACCATGAAATAACTCCATACAATACAGTATATACATAGAATAGCAACATAGATACAGGAGAAGCACTTCTGACTCCAGATGCAGGCTCAGGGCTGACTAGAAAGGTAGAGACAGTGGGACTGGTGATGGGACTGGTATCTTAGCTCAGTGAAGAAAAAGCCTCTATTTTGATTAATGCTCCTTACAGATCTAAAAAATTTGTAAATTTTTTACAGATGTAAAAATCTATTTTTTTCTTTCTTCTTTTTTTATACACTGAACAACAACAATGAAGTTTCAAGTGTCTCAGTGCTTAAAAAAAAAAAAAAGAAACAATTCAACTCATTTTGTTAATTTTGTTAAGCTCCCACACTGCACTTAAGAACTTGTGAGTTCTTCAGCGTGTACTGCAAGTAGGGACTGTGCCAAATGATTGGACGTGTATCCAAAGACCCTGCAGCTGAAATAATTTAGAACATGTTAATGTGGATTTGGGTGAAGTCTGCAACTTGCTTAAGCTCTCACAACTTGGCTGGTGTAAAGTCTTTCAGCACTTCAGTAGACCAAGCTGAATTACAGCTCGTTTGAGCTCTAGGAAAAGACGTTGATTCCTGCTCCATGGGTGACACTATTTTAAGAATGTGGAGTACAGTTAGCTAGATTACAGTGCTATCAGCCAAAATAGAGTCCACTGACATCCTGCCATAGCTGGATTGACCAAATTGACCAAAATTTGAGAGACTGACCATCTCTCAAATACAGAATGGACAAGGTCTTTTTTTTTTTATTCTTGACCACAAAAACATATTCAATGAGGGGACTTTTAAATGAACTAAAATCTTTAATTTACTGTTTACATTTGAAGGAAAACTATAAGCTGTGAATTTGTCTCGTGTTT
Source organism: Nothoprocta perdicaria (assembly GCF_003342845.1). Classification (NCBI taxonomy): domain Eukaryota; kingdom Metazoa; phylum Chordata; class Aves; order Tinamiformes; family Tinamidae; genus Nothoprocta; species Nothoprocta perdicaria. The sequence goes on from NW_020455160.1 coordinate 1,334,360, forward strand.
ATGTTCTTGCAGGATGTGTCTGGTACGAATGAAGCAGGAGGGTCGAGCAGGGAAATACATGTGTCGCTATATAGTTCACTGTATGTGGGAGGATGTTGAACAGCGTGGTAAGCTGATGGGGGTAAGTCATTTTTGGTATTGATTATTTTGATAACTGAGATGCTTTTGCACTTTATAGTTTCCTAGAAGAAACCCTAAGAATTATTTTGTAGCTCTGTGTGTATTTCTTTATTAGCTTAGGTTGGTATATGTAGTCTTCGCTATGTAAGTGAAGGGTAACCTTATCGTCACTAAGGGAGAAGTGGCAAAGTTTTGTAAATGAGTGTAAATAATCATTAGTTAAATTTTCACTTTGACTCCTTAGTATATCTAGTCTTGATTGTGATTTAAATTAATAGATTAATAGAGCAGCCTGACAAGTGACAATTTTCAAGCAGCAATAATGTCTTACAATGAAGACTTATTTGTCAGCTGCATACACAAGGGAAAGGAAGCCCTAGACTTCTTTCTTGGAATGAACAAGGGGATTAACTGACAGCTCGGGATTTGGTATGAAGTAACATTGGTAATTCTAGAGGCTCATCTCTGATTATGTGTTTCATGTTGTGTGCAGTCTTAATGTTGGTTCTGGTATGGCTTCAGTTTTTCCCTTTATCATAGCTCCCTTTTTAAAACATTTTTTTTCTTCCTTTTTTTCTCCTCTATTTGTCAGTTACCTCCTTAACTTTATTGTACTACAGGTTACTATTAAAGTCATGCTCTTAATCTTTTTTTGAATGAAATCTATATTTAGGCATCTTAATCATTTCTTGCTACATTACTGTGCAGGTCATAAGTTTATATATGTTCATATGTGAGAGTCTCTTTCTCTGGAGATATTCAGAACTTGCCTGGATGCAATCCTGTGCCACAGGCTCTAAGTGACCCTGTGTGGGCAGGGAGGTTGGACTAGATGATCTCTAAAGGTCACAGAATCACAGAATGTTTAAGGTTGGAAAGGACCTCTAGAGATCATCTAGTCCAACCTTCCTGCTCAAGCAGGGACACCCAGAGCACGTGGCACAGGGTGACATGCAGGTGGGTTTTGAAGACCTCCAGAGAAGGAGACTCCACAACCTCCCTGGGCAGCCTGTTCCAGGGCTCCGTCACCCTCACAGTAAAGAAGTTCCTCCCCTCACATGGAGATGGAACTTCCTGGGATTCAACTTATACCCATTTCCCTTTGTCCTGTCACTGACCACCACTGAGAAGAGCTTGGTCCCTTCCTCCCTACATTCTCCCTTCATGAACATACATGTTAATCATATCCCCTTTCAGCCTTCTCTTCAGGGAAAACAAGCCCAACTCATTCAGTCTCTCCTCATACGAGAGATGTTCCAGTCCCTTAAGGTCTTGTCCAACCTTAAGGATTCGATGTTTCTATAAGTTCATATATGGTTATTTTTACTACCCTCATCAGAGTGTTGCCAGCAGGTCAAGGGAGGTGATCCTGCCCCTCTACACAGCTGTGGGAAGGCCACACCTAGAGCATTGTGTGCAGTTCTGAGCTCCCCAGGACAAGAGGAAAGTAGAGCTTCTAGATAGAGTCCAGGAAAGGGCAATGAAGATGATTAAGGGACTGGAGCATCTATTGTATGGGGAAAGACTAAGCGAGCTGGCCCTGTTTAGCCTAAAGAAGAGAAGACTGAGAGGAGATCTGATCAACATAAGCATCTGAAGGAAGAATGTAGGGAGGGAGCCTGGATGCGACCCGGTGCCACATGCTGTGGCTGTCCCTTCTTGAGCAGAGTGGTTGGACTAGGTGATCTCTAGAGGTCCCTTTTAACCTCAGCCATTCTGTGATTCTGTGAGATGCTGTGAGACAGTGTGAGCAAGCTTGGACAAATCAGTTAATAATAATACAAGGCATGTTAATAGTTTGCTTTTCCTTGGCTTTTCATTCTAGGAGGTAGAATGACCTAAGAGCTCATGCAGCCCATTTCAGACTGTGCTACTTTTGTGACCTGGAGGTTATGCATGAGCCACTCACTGAGAGGAACTGAGCTCCCTTCTAGAAATGTATTCTGACGGGCAAATGGCAAACATTGCACGTGATTAGATAGCTAATCTAAAATCTCTGTATTGAATTGCATTTTTTCAAGTATTTTTTTCAATGTTTTCTTATCTTCAGGTATTGGTTTTTCCTACTTTTTCTTTTGCCGTAGCTTTGGCTAAGAAAGAGATAGAAATCTGCCAAGTAAAAACTACCAGAGGAGGACACGGAACAAAATAGTATGTCTGTGTTTTTTTTCCTTAACTGCATCTGCCAGGTCACATCAGTGGTTGTTTCTGTAGCAACCGGAGACCACTCAAATCCTCATTCTGAGTGTGAATTTACATGTTCTCTGCTTGATTAAAAACATAAAGTTTTCAGGAGTCTTTTGACTCCATCTGTGCACACAGAGAATGCTGCTTTGGAGCAGAGATTCTAACACAAGATTAAAAAAAAAAAAAGTTTTAAAATAATTTCTCTGTTCCTTGTAATACATTTTTTTTTCCTTGTATCAACTAGTCTCAGATGTTTTCCTGTAGTCTTCCTTCTAGGATTTGCAGCAGTGGCAAACTGTATAGAAATAAAGCTACCTGCTACCATTAGAAGCATGCAAAACTCCAAAGTGAAGCCAGGTCCAAGTTTGAGCTATAGTGAGATGATTCAATAAGTTTAAAAGAAAAAGAAAATATAGAATTGGCTGACTGCTGTCTAAAGGAAAGCATAAATTTTACAGTTCTACAGATTAAACCGTTTCTTTGCTGCTAGAAATCCCTCCAAATGTAAAAAGTGTCCTTTTATATGATTTTGTCCACTCTGGAGCTTCAAACATTTAATGCATACTTGTTATAACTATATGCTTGTTATAACTGTATGATTACTATATGATGCACCTAGAGAGTGATCCTAAGTTGTTTGGAATGCTTTCCATTTCATACCGTATCAAGTTAGACACCTTTTCACAGAATCATAGAATGGTTGAGGTTGGAAGGGACCACTAGAGATCATCTCGTCCAACCCCCCTGCTCAAGTATGGACACCTAAGAGCATGTGGCACAGGGTCGTATCCAGGCTGGTGTGGAAGATCTCCAGAGAGGGAGACTCCACAGCCTCTCTGGGCAGCCTGTTCCAGGGCTCTGTCAGCCTCGCAATAAAGAAGTTGTACACTTCACAACTGTGAGTTGTCCACTCACACAGTGATGAAACGTCCCGTATTTCAGTTTGTACCCAGTGCCCCCTGTTCTGTCAATTCTACCAAGAAGAATTTGGCCCAATCCTCTCTACATTCTCCCCTCAGGTACTTATACATATTGATCAGAGCTCCTCTGTCTTCTCTTGCCTAGGCTAAACAGGTCCAGCTCGCTTAGTCTTTCCTCCTGTGATAGATGCTGTCCATGAATCATCTTCATTGCTCTCTGCTGGACCCTCTCTAGAAGCTCCACATCCCTCTTGTCCTGGGGAATCCAGAACTGCACTCAAAATCCAAGTGCAGCCTCTCCAGAGCAGAGTAGAGGGGGAGGATCACCTCCCTCCACCTGCTATCAACACTTCTCCTGATGCAGGTCAATATCGCATTGGCCTTCTTGGCCACGAGGGCACATTGCTGATTCCTAGTTGACTTGTTGTCAAGCAGGGCTCCCAGATCCGTCGCTTCAGAGCTGCTTTCCAGCAGGTCAACCCCTAATCTGTCCTGGTCCCTGGCATTATTCCTCCCTAGGTGCAGGACCCTGCACTTATCCTTGTTGAACCTTATGAGATTCCTCTCTCTCCAACCTGTCTAGGTACCTCTGAATGGCAGTACAGCCCTGTGGAGTGTTGCCTGCTCCATCCAGTTTGGTATCATCCGCAAATTTGCTCAGGGTGCACTCTGTCCCCTTATCCAAGCCATTGATGAACAAGTTGAACAGCGCCAGGCCCAGTACTGATTTCTGGGGGACACGACTGGCCACAGGCCTCCAATTAGACTTGGCCCCATTTATCACTACCCTCTGAGCTCTGCCACTGAGTGAGTTCTCAATCCACCTCACTGTTCACTCATCCAACCCACACTTCCTGAGCTTCTCCATGAGGATGTTATGGGAGATGGCGTCGAAAGCCTTGCAAAGTTAAGGTAGACAACATCCATGGCTCTCCCATCATCCATCCAGCCAGTCATCCCATTGTAGAAGGCTATCAGGTTTGTCAAACATGACTTCTCCTTAGTGAATCCATGCTGACTACTCCTGATCATCTTCTTTTCCTTGACATTATTTTCAGTTTATACTTGAGTTTAAATTTCCCAGATGATCGTACTTACTTTGTATTAATATGATTTCTGAAATGCATTTTACTTTGCTACCAAGGTACATTGTTGACTGAAGTTTGATATTAACTGTAGCTTTTATGTGGCAATAGTTGAAACAAAGCATGTAGACATTTAAGAGCTCAGTCCCACAAACAGTTATATCTCTGTGTATATTTCATGCAATTCAGATGCAGAGGTCCATTGATTTTCATGAATCTCTTTGTGAGAGAAGGTGAACTCTTGGGGTAACTGCTAACTAGACTTAATGACGATTAAATCTGTATAAGAAAGTTTAATGAACTCTCCTAGGCTGCAAACATGGAAATTGGGACTGTTCTCTTCCCCATTGTGTTTGCAAAGGCACAAGGCTTCATAAACTTATAGTGATGGATTTTATTCTTTCAGTGATTCCTCATCTCTCAGACATTCATTTGTAGAAAGTGATGAATTTCTCAGTCTCTTCTGGTAATGTTTATTATATTTTTGATCAAAATGACTAATGCATTGATTTTTGAAGAGGTTAGCCCTTTCTTTCCTTCTAATGATTGCTTTATTTACCTTCCTCTGTTGGCAACCCTAACCTAATCAACCACTCCATGCTTCTCCGTGAGTGCTTTGGTTTCTTCCATGTTTATTCACTTTTTATCCCTTAGTTTCCCCACCACTAGCATGCCTGTCCTCTAACTGAACTCTTTCTTATTCACTTCTTGGCTTTAGCAAAGATGTAAGTAGTAACAGGTAAAGGACACCTACCCTAGGCATTAGGTGCAACTTAGTAATCTTGATATATTTACTCTTAATGTTTCTTTTAAAGTGGAGTTGAGGTAGTGATTTACCTTTACTATCATACTCAGACACAGAGTTTGTGAGCTGATTGAGGAATACGTGCAAACGCTTTTTATTTTCAAGTAGTTTAATCCTGCACAAGTGTCTCCTCGACCTTCAAAAGAAGATAATTAATTTCATCAAGATAGCAATAGCAGCTGAAGAAAAAAAATATTAATATTCCTCTGATGGTGATTTCAAGTTTCAGAAACACCGTTTCTCTTAAGTCAGTCATATGTGTATAAAAGATGCTAAATATTCTGATGATGCTGAGTTATCTGCACAGCTCCCATGAGGTGAGGAGATTGCTTTCCATGCTTTTTCTCTTGCAGTTTATCAAAGGTCAGTATTGACCTTTCGTACCAGTATGTTCCTGTACTACTGTATAAGGGACAGAGTACCCATGTGCAATTTTCTAGTTGGATGTAGTTAGGTTAACGTGCTGACAAGAAAAGCTGCAGTTCACCAACCCTAAACATCTAGCAATGTTTAAAACATTTGACGGAGAAAATGGACATGGGATTTCTGGACTGATATCGATCATTTGTTAGAATATGCCATCTGCTCTTAAATACACAAGCTCATCGGAGCAGAAAGTGATGGCATGTAAGGCATTTTAACTACTAATTTGCCTCGGCTCCATTTGGCTTTTGTATTATTTCAAAATCGGGTTGTTAAAATTGCTGAGATCTAAATCTTAGCTGCAAAGTTTTGGGACCTGTTAGCCTGAGCTCCTTCAGCACTCCTGAATGTCGGCAAGAGTCAGAAACCAAAACTTGACACAGCTGTAAAAACACACACAGAGCCTGTGGCCTCAGCAAATTCTACCAGTGCAGGCATATTTCAGATATAAATTTTACTCTGCTGTCCCTAGTACTAATGAAGTCAGTTTCTTTTGGTGGGTTTGCAGCCAGGTGTGTCCAGTTCTGTGGCTAACCAGTGCTCTTTACTTAATTTTTCCACTAGTGACATTTCTATCAAACGACAAAAACAAACAGAAAAATTGGCTTGATGCAATGGCTCAAAGTGTTAATAGTAACATTAGGCTGGGTAAAAGACTTCCTTTTGATGCTGCTTTGCCAGAGATCTCCACCTTGTGGCTTACAGTGAATAGATTTATACTATCCAGACTGGCAGCTGCTTAATCAGTTTGTAAGGGGAATTCAGTCAGTACTAGAATTTGCTCGTATTTGTCTTCCTGCCAGAATTCTCCTGAATATTAACCGGACTGATCTGAATATTGTGTTTTAGCAGTGGTATGTTTATAAAAGCAGGCTTTGTGTGGTTGAGCATTTTCCTTTTTTTTTTTGTATACCCTGCGATGAAGCTGCAGGTTTGCCCCGAAGGACTGGAGCACCCTGCAGTGTGCTTTCAGCTGATCTCTCATGACAGGGATGTGACACAAAAATTAACTGCTAGCTTTTATCACAGCTGGGACACTATTTTTAAAAAGTGCATCCAACTTTTTTTTCCCAATATCTCTAACTTCTTCCGAGCTCATTTGAAGAATGACGTCAGGTGTGTTGTGGTGCCATTGCACTTCTGTAAAGAGTAAGGCTTTTTTTACAGTGCCAAATAATTCATTTTAGAACCTTCCGTGCTCTAAAAAATGCGAAAGAAATGATAAGAACAGGCAAAGCCAACATGCCAAACCTGTTTTAATTCATCTTAATCCCACTTTCCTGTTTTCCCACCAGATTTCTCAGACCCTTCCCCCTCCTTTTTTTTTTTTTTTTTTTTTTCCCAAGAACACATCTAGATGTCTTTTGATTTCATTTACTGGCTCTGCTGTGTATAGCACAATACAGTCTTTGTTGTACTTTTAGCCAGAGCTGTTTATATACAGTGACCCATAATTTGCTCTCAGTTACATTGGTGAACATCTGAAGTAACACCATCAGAATTAATAAAATGGTTCATGTCAGTGTAGCTGAGGGTAGAATTTAGCTGCATAAAATAGAGCACAATTTTGTATCCTGATACTTTCATAGTTATAAAACTCTAGATAATTAAAAATATCACCTTAAGCTACTCACATTCTGTTTTTCAAAATTTAATCTGGGAGTTGGAATTTATGCTCACATGTTATTACAGTTGCCTAATACGATGCACTTCAATTGTAGTTATTCTTCATATGGAAAACAGAAATTCTGAAACTTTTAAAATATGGACTCAAATCGTGGTTGGAATTAGGCAAGTGAGGTTCTAGAACAGGTTTCTTAATATGAGAGGGCATAAAGTTGATAATATTTTGAGATGAAATTTGATCTTTGTATGAATTGAAATGTAGTTGGTTGCATTTGATGGGAAGCTGCTGAACTTGAAAACTCAGGTGTTCCTTTTCAGCCCTGTCTTTTACATATCGTGGGAATCATGGGGTGAATTTGGGATGCATGAAAGAAAAAACAAGAAAGAACAGAGAAGAATAGGGGAGAATTAGGGCAGAAGGAAAATATTTATAATATTCTGGCAAAGGAGCAGATGGAGTTGTGTATAAGGTGGGGTAAGTACAAAAAATTGCTACTGTCATTGAGGCCTCATCAGGGAAATAAAAAGTGCAAGTGTAGGATCAAGTTTGGTCAAACAGAACCTGAAAACTCTCTTCAAAAGTTAAACTTCGCTTTTTTTTTTTTCCCAGAAGGCTTTGTCCATGGTGCAGGATTGCACTTGCTTTGTCAGCTAGACTTTGAATGCTTTGCCTAAACTTAGCTTCTGAGTGTCACCAAGATATGGTTTCACAATACCATGCTCAAGTTTAAATTTCGTTCTGTTTATATGAAGCCTTACCCGCATGTTATAGGGCCTGGTATGCAAGCAGAGGAGAAGTATCAACTTTTGATATTTTCTCAAAGAACTCTGAAACTCATGGCTAGTTTCCAGTAGTTCGTCATTTTATAAATGTGTATGATTATCAGGTCCACTTCTAGCATAGATGTTTCATTTTGTTATGGTAAGTAAATGCATGTGTATGGAATTTTACCCTGAAAATACCTAGACCATGACGACGCCTGGACAAATAATAGCTAGTGATATAAATTTAGCTTTGCTGGGTTGTGGAGTTTTGAAATGGCCTTTTTTGGTGCATGCCAGTGATACCTGGTGTTGAAATCAAGGCATAATATATGTTTGAGTTCTTTCACTAACCTCCCCCAATTTTCCATGCAGTCTGGCATCAAAAATCAATTTAAATTTCCCACATGTGTTGAAGGCTGTTACTGTAAAGTGATCTTCTTGGTCTACTTTGTGCCTTCCTCCACCACCCTCAAGAAGTACTCTGTAAGGTGCCTTACAGCACCTCTTCTAGAAACTTTTCTCTTTGCCTGCCTCATTCCAAAACAATGTGGGGATTTCTCATGTGAAAATTGATTTTAGCAAGCAGTGATTGTAGGGTTTAAGTGCTGCTCTGTGTTCCTCATAATATCCAGAATGCAATTCAGTTGCTACAATTCCAATGTTGAACAAGGAAATAACTGCACAACACAATTGTGTTAGTTACACGTTAACGATACATGTGATGACAACAGGAATAGGGAAAACAAGCCTAATGGGACCTACCATAAAGACCAGGCACAGCAGACTGTTCCCTGGCCTCTTGTCAGTGCCTTGTGTATCACTTAAAATGCAGTTCATGATTTGCCTACACACGGTGCAGGGTTAAGTAATGTGTTGTTATACTAGATATTTTGGACATTTTTACATTATCAGTTTCCTTATCCTTTGAACTTCTCTGCTATATTCCTCCTTTGACATCTGCTGATCTGCCTGGCTTAAGTCTTTGAGAATGTGAGAGCAAGGTGAGAATGTGAGAATGAGAGAGCAATTACATCTTGCAGATGTATTTTTTTTAATATATATATAATTTCTAAGCTGCAGCAGTGAAAATATGAATGTAACTATTCAAATCCAATATCCTTGTATGTTTAGAAAGAAACTTAAGACTTTTCTAGGTCCAAATAATCAAATTTTGCTAAAGTCATTAGATATTTCATGTTAATATGTTTTATTCATTATCGTTGCCTATTTTTCACTGCCAATAGGATGTCAATAGTATCATTTCTTCTTCAAAATCTCTATTTATAAATTTCCCGTTGTGAATAACTTTCCTTAAGCTTGCAGTGACTGCCTATCTTGGAAGACAATAATACAAGGACAGTGTGAAAAAAAAAGACTTTTCTTTGTTATGTTGGCTATTAGGTTGTACTGTTTTCGTGCATGCCTAATTTGGTATTTTTTTGTAGGATATAGACAGTTACTTAGGATTCTGTGTTCTTCATTGTAACTCATCATACCCACTTGGAATGATTTTTTTTTCTCCTCCTTGGTTGTCTTGACCAAGGAGGATTTCAATTCATTGCCGTTTGTACGGTCTTCCCTTTTCAGACTCCATTCCTGCTTTCATCTCTCCCCTGTCTCAGTATTTCACACTATTGTCTGCCTACCTCTTAACTTGTAATTAGTCTGCCTGCCCTTTCCTTTTCCTCCTTTTCAAGTTCTCTGTGTTTCCTTGCATAGATGGTGCTGGCACTACCAACTCCGTCCGTTCCCTTCTGTGCTTTCTCGTCCTCTGCTTGACTAGTCCTTTGTAGTCTTCAATGCCAGCCGGACCTGTTCTCCACCCCTTACAGACTTCTCCACTGATACCATGGTCACACACTGTTTCACTAACTTCCCATTGCAGAGGTCCACAATGAAGGCTCTGGATCCCCCGCTTAATATACCCACTTGCTTCAAAACTACCCTAGCATGTTGAAGCATCTGCATGACTTAGTTTTGTTTCAGGTCATTCGAATTCTTTCAGGTCCTTCCTCAGTCCTTCTAATTTGTCTAGCCAAACACCTGCTTTCCCATTCGAACTCCCAGATCCACATTTACCATTTTCAGCATTTTTCTCAGTTGCTAATCTTCCTTCTGCTTTGTATGTTTCTGTCTCTAGCTTAGACATCACTTACATGTCTTCCCAAAACTGCTGCTAGGATCATCTGCGTTGCTTGTCACTCACTATGGCATTTCATCTCATGACAGCTTCCACTACTTCTTGTGACTCAGTGCCAGGGGACAGAGCAGGGAGATGTTTGGCAATTTGCCAGCATTGACAGTCTTGATCAGCTTTTCCTGCAGGCAGCTCCATGCCATTTTAATTGCAGAGCTCCTTCAAAGTCTGGTCTTAAATTCTACTGCAGACATATCTTCGTGTTTATATCTTTACTACAGTGCCTTGTGGTCTACCTGGATGAGTAGACTGCACACATTTATATTTTCCTCTTTGAACTCAATTTTGTTACCTCTTTTTTGCTTTCTCTAGTCCACTTTTTCTGTTTATTAGAAACTCCCAGCTTTATGAAGCCCTTACCGTTGACTGCTTTTGCTAACAACTCCTGCAAAATAAATGATAATGATCAGGAAGTGACAATACAATGCATTTCATTTAATATAATTTCAATGCTCTCATGCTTTTCTTTCTCTCTCCTTTTTGCCATTTTTACCTCCATAGTATGAGCAACAATACATATTACTTTCATGCCTACCTAGACAAACTTTGTTTTTCTGTTTACTTTCTTGTGTTGGGAAGCTCATCAGAACTTGTCTTTCCATTCTCTTACACATTGTCTTTGCATTCTCTTACACATTGTCTTTCTGTTCACTTCTTGACTGAAATTACAGCGTGTTTGGTCTTAGAGAAAGCAATCTCTGTTTGTTGCTTGTAGGGTATTACCAACTCAGATCATTTTCCAGCTGGTCATTTGACCTTCTTGTGTCCATGAAGATGACTGCACATCAAGAGGGAGATTCAGCTAAGGATACTGCTGATGTGGATAGGAAATTGAGTCAGTACAATTTTGGTTCATGTAGAATGAGGAACACACTCATCTTGGTTCAATTTCAGATGCCTGGGGATGGGTTTCGTAACTCCAATGTCTGTGCTAAACAGAAGGCTGGCAGGCCTGGGAATGACTAGTGGTTTTAGGGATATCACCTGAATTAATTTACCAAGATAGCGCTAGAAGTGCCTGCTTCTTTCCTTGTGTTTGTAATGCTATGTGAAAATTCAGTTTTCTAAAAACAGAGGAGATGGCAGAGACCTTGTAGTTGATGCAGGTCTTTGTCTTGATCCCTGGCCAAAAGGCTGGAGCCAAGATGATCGAAAACAAAGTGTCCAATTCAGGGCATCCTAAATTTGCCCTGTTTATTGTAATTTCCTCCTTTATTTTTCACATGCAGGGGAGAAGATGGCTCATCTGTAAGTTAATTTTTTGTTTTTCAGGAAACAGTGTGAAAGGAAACTTTTGCCTTCTTAAAGTCCTTGCCCACTCGTTTAAGATCTGGACGTTTGTTTATTCTCAGTAGCATCAAATCTGAATGAAATGTAGAAGTATGATGGAAAACTCACAGTATCTTACCGTGCAGCTTTTTCTTGGTTTGCTTTCCTCCTTTGCCTTTTACTTGGGGGCAGGAATAGGGTAGAGAAATAATTTCTGTTCACTTCTGAAAGGTTACAGTAATAAAGAAACTCTTGTTAACATGAGAGTATATGGCAGGCAGGAGTTTTCACAGTCTGGCATTGTTTATTTTACCAGCAATTTGGAACCTTCTGCACTCTTAAAATATTGGCAAGAAAATATTTAACTGTTAACTGTTCTGTGGCATGCATGTGTTTGAAGCCTGGGGGAGGAGAAGTGCTTGGGGAAATCGTTTTTTTCTCAGCATATGATTGAAACCAGAAGGTGCAAAATAGTGGTAGAAGGTGAAAGCAATGTGACTTCAAATTACGATTTTAGATGTAACATAGAACTGTTGGGAGGATGTCAAAGAGGTCATACATGAACGAGACTGTGGTAGAAAAGAGTGGCAAGTTTGGTGGAGCAAACAGAAATAAGGCAGGCTGCTAGATGGAGCAGAAATGAATTTCGGAGTTATATGGTGAGAGTGAATATTTGCCCCTGCCTCAGCCCCTGGGTAAAGGTTGCAACAGGACTTGAGATGAGCATCGCGGAGTAGACTGGTTAACTGCTGAATAATTACATGGGGTCTAGCAGTTGTCACCCCATTAGAAATGAAATTTAAAAAAAATATTTTTAATTAAGAGGGCATCTGTGTGTCTGTCTCTCTCTCTCTGTCCTGCAGATGCAATTAGCTATGGTCCCAAATTCTGGTGGTTCCAATGTGGTTCCAATTTCTGGTCTCATTTTCACCTCCAGGTAAAGATGAACAGATGAATGGCTGGATCGTTCTTGATAATATTTCTGTATAAGGCGTAGCCTTTTCCCATAGGGTTACTAAAAGCTAAAGACAGCATTTTCTCTCACAGTGCTTTATTTCAGTAGAAATTCTTACCAAGTCAGCAAAGGCACCTGATGGGTATCCAGGATCATCTAATGAGCTATGGTGGTCTCACGGCAAGGCATTGCAGGAAGAGGTGCGCAGAAGAGATGCCAGTCAGATCTGCAAAGTTCAGCAGAAAGTGAAAAAAACTGAACGTGTTTAACAGTCATTATTCTCATGTTGGCTGAAGTTCCAGTCTGTTATTTCTAACACTAGCCAGTGTTTTAGGAAAAAGAAACAGAAAACAGAACAAATGTGAATCAGTATGGCTTCTTGTGTATCTTTGCTGTGTTTACTAGTGAGTAATATGAAAGTAGCAGGGAGATCATGCATCTGTCCCTATCCTGACTTTACGTTGTTTTCTTCTATAGTCCTTTCTAAACAAAATTAGTGTTTAGTGTGTCCTCATATCTCTAATCACCTTTTTATTTCTTGGTTTTCTACTTTCTGTATTTGTTCTGAGATGGAAAGATAGGTGAGTGCAGCATTTATATGCGGGCACAGTATGAATTTATGGCAGGAGAGGGTTCCTCTCTTTTTTTCTCTTCCTTTCATAAAATTCCTGATGTTTACTTCCCCTTTTCTCCTCTGTTGAATGTTGAACTGACATTTTCAGAGATCTGTCCACAAAAAAATCTTAAAATCCATTTCCTCAATTGTAGTTGCTAAACATAGGCATGTTGTTATATAAATGTTGATTGTTTTTTCCTAGACTATTTTACTACTATATTACTGAAGTATATTACTTTATCAACATTGAATATTACTAGCCATAATCACCTGAGACTGTTAATTCTATCTTTTATTATAGGTAACATGCTAAAAATGAAATGCAAATTTAGCAATCTCTACTTCTCTGGATCTTCTGAAATGCTCTTCAAAATGTTGGTACATTTTTTCGCTCTGCAAACATATTCAATGTTATCTAATATATTCCATTTAGTTTAATAATTTCTGATCCCAATAATCATGTTGCTTTTGATTTTTCTGACCTTACATTCATTTCCACAGGCAGATCATACCACATGGAAATTTGAGTCTTTTCATCTATTTTCGATTTGCGTAACTTCCTTCCAGTGTTGTAGACAGAATTCTTGCTTCCAATGTGTTTGAGTATATTATAATGATGGATTTTAGGCTTTTAGCAAATATTTTCTTAAAAGAGACTTTATAGGAAAAAGCCACCACAACTTCTTAACCTTACACAGAACCAGTACAGCTAGAGAGAGAGCAGAGCCATTTTACCTCTCTTCTATGCTTCTTTCTCTATGTGCTTCTTTCTCAGCATGTGCTGAAAAGAAGAATGAAGGATGAGCCCCCATCCATTTCACATGGTCAGGGTTGTACTTGAACTTTGCTGCATCTTGAAGTGTAACCGTGGCAGAGTTTTCAAATTAATAGACTGCAAAATTAACATATCTCATTTTAATGATGTCTAGGAGTGACAGTCTTGGGTTTTTGTTGTTGTTGTTGTTGTTGTTTTAACATTTAATGCTGTGTAACCTGTGTTTCTACATCTGTTTGAAATAGATCTGGTCTAGGGAGTATTACTGGTGATTGTGCAGTTGTTACGAAGGTGGCAGTGCGTACACAACTCCTTTTCCCGTAACTTTTTTTATATATTGAGAATTTTGTCTGGACCTGGTTCTGATACAAACCGGAGTATAATTAGTTTTTGTCTAGGTTAATACAATGTGGGTTTTTGCTGAACACTGAAGATGGTTTTAAGGAACATGCTCTGAAGTTAAGCATAAGCTGAGGTGCATTACAGAATAACTTATTTTGATTAGAACATTAGAGAATTTATCAAAGAAGAAGTTAATATAGTTTTAAAAGTGTATGCAGAATGACAGCTGTAGCTGATTATAATCTAGTTAGCATGACCTTGTTTGCAGGCAAGGTAACAGAATGGTTAATGTAAGAAAAAAGTTGGAAAATTAGTTTCAGCAGCATTTTTGTCAGTTATACAGCTTTGTGACATTGCCTCGAGGAACTAGGCTTTTTGGCCCATTCCTGCACAGTTTTTTTTTAATTCTTTATATTAATTTAATCCTTTTGATCTTTAGTTACATAGCTCAGTCATTTTCAAAATTACTGTCCTACAAGTAATAGTCATGTTATTGAAGGAAATAAAAGGGCTGTATGCTGTCTTTCCCACTTAATGTCATGTGCATTTATTAAAAGGGCAGCAAACACTTAAAAAGCCTTTATAGAACTATATATAGTTATATTATTTATAGTTATAATGTAAACCATATATTATAAGCCTTTCTTTCCAAACACAAATTTGGAGAGGGTGCAGCAAAAAGCCTAAATGTTTGAGGACTGACAAAAATGTTTTATGGTGAAAGATTTGCCCTGTATCTCCTGCAGGAACTTCTGCCGACGTTATATGCTCCATTAGTCAAAAGTGTAAATAGGGCTGACTCATGTTAATGGCAGTGTGGCTAGCACAAGTCCCCAGAGCCCCAGAGCAGACCCAGTCATAACAACAAAAGTGTACTCATGCCTGTGTAACTGGTTTTGCGCAAGAGATGAACTAATTTTACTGAATCAGAATAAAATGCTATTACAGCTTTGGCTACTCTGAAAGTGCTCTGATGATGTAGTGTATCAGTGCACTTAGTGTAAACACTATCTTAAAGAGCCTCATCTTACCTTGAGAAGATTACTGTTGTGGCACACTTACTAAGCAAGATATAGGAGCAAATAAAATGTACAGAAGAAGCTTTTTATTCTAGCAGGAATAGTATAATGAAAATGAAAGGGTGGAAGACAAAGCCAGAAAACTCAAATATGAAATGAGATACACATGTTCAACTGTGAGGGTGATATGCTTTAGCCTAGCACAACTTATTGAGCTTAGTAGAAGGAACTTGAGGGAAGGTAATAGTCTGTGGTATGCTGAGAGTCAGGTTCTGTGATGTAACCATTTCTTCTGGCTGGAATCTCTCATAAAAAATATAGTTCAACCATAACTTACAGCCTAAAGAGAGGAATTGCTGCATGAAGATCAGTGGTTGGTGCTTGTACAAGGTGAGGTTAGAAGTGTCCCGTCTGGCCTTAGAGATAAAGTAGCTTAAGAGTGCAATACATGGTGGTAAAAGGCAAAATCACAAGAAACTCCTGTTAAAATGCTTTGAAATAGCATTGCCTGTGCTTGCTGGGGCTATGTCTCTGCTAGCACGTAGAGTGGCTCAACAAGGACACTTTCGTTGAGTGAAACAGTGGAGGATCCAAAGTCCCATCTGTACAGGGATGACTCTTACTCTGGGCTAGTTCACTTCTGATCCTGTGGACTGAACGCCTCTTGCACATCAGAGCAAGCACTCAAGTTTGTGCACTCTGAGACGTCTCTGAACTGGAGCAACCTAAGAAGGGATGATGGACATTCACTATGAAAACATGCTCTTGATCCAACCAACAGATGAATGTCAACTTGCCATGTAGTAGTGTTCGTTAAAAAAATTGCTAATATCTAAGGCAGTTTATGTCCAGTATATACAATAAAGCGGTGTGTTCTTGTCTTCCTGGAAATTTTTTTAGTGCAGAACTTGAACTGAGCCTGGAGTTTGTAGTTTCCCTGATACAGCAACAGGCACCATATCTGTATGTTCAGCAATACATATGGGCCTGAAGCTGAGGTTTCTCGTCATAATATAACAAGAATGTAGGGAGTGTAGCCTTAAAAAGGAGAATGTGGGATCATGAAGTCCTTCAGTGAAATATGGTGATGTGTAAAAGGAAGATGTGCTAGATGTATATTTCCCTTTTTTCAAAGGATGTGAGAGATGTACAAATAAATGCATTCCTACTTACGCACTAGAGTTTTTTCCACCGTATTGGTGCTACAGAAATTATTCTGCTGACAACTCTGCATTGGGTTGTTTCCAAAGAAGGCGAAGTGGCTAAGTCCTTCGAAAGTTCCAGATGTTGCTGTTTTTCCTTGTATTAGCAGTACAAGGAAACACTTGGAGTTGTCTAGAAGCTTTTGTACTTAATAGTGAGCAGTGGGACGAGACAGCAAAATCATGAGGAATCAGATGACGAAGCTCACCAGTGCTTAGAACGTTTGTCAGGCTTGAAAAGAGGAAGCGTTCCTACAAATGATAATGAGATTCGGATTTACTTATTCTTACTCTGTTAAAAAATCATTTTTTACTATAATAATTGCACCAACTCTGATTGTATTCTTCAGAAACAACAATATTCCATTAAAAGTAATTTTAATGCCTAAGATACTGCTCGATGCCCAAATTCATATTTTATATTTTAAACTGTTTGTCTTTAAGATGTATTTATTGCCATGTTTGTTTAACTTGGTTGTCTTCTTCATCAGTCTATTTCTTATTAACTTAAAGCTGCTGCTCTTTGTTTTTAGAATAGAAGGTTCCTTCCCTAGGGATGTATAGTCCAGGGCTTGTCTCTGTAATGGGACTATTTGTTTTCTTTGCCCCTTGCAGTTGCCTGCTATAACATTTGTAGTACGTGTTAAGTAATCCTTGAGGTAACATTTTTATTATGTCATAAAAAGTGCATGGCAAATATATAATAACTCATGGAATTTGTTTGTTTAAAAATGGAAGGATAATTTATTGAGTGTGTTACATGAGACCTGCTCCCCTTATTAGAGCTGTAGAAGTGCAGCTTATTTAGAAGTATGTTCTATTGAGAAAAACCACAATCTCTGACATGCACAGAAAGTTTGAGCATGGTTGGGTAGAAATGACATCATAGTTTATGTACTCAATAAAAATTTAATTAAGTCATTACAGAAGTTACAGTCATCATTTAACCCTCTGATTTCTTATGTTTAGTTCTTTTTTTAAAAAAACATTTAATAATAGCAGGTTGCCAAATCTTGATGGCCTGTAAAATATTTGCATGAATTTTAATAGCTTATATTAATGGAAAAATATGAGTAACTGACATGAAGAAATTTTCCTTGTGTTTTCAATATAAAAATCAACTGATGAAAAAGACAGCAGTTTAATGGAATCGTGTTTGAACTGGAGATTTGATAGTATGGCAAAATAATTCACATTTTGATAGGAAGCTGTTGCATAAGGACTGAGAATACTAAGAAAATATTTAGAACACGTGAGTCACCTTGTCATAAATATTAAGGTTTATATGTTAAATTTCACAACTTTTCTTTAACCTTATGATAAACTATATGTCAACAATGGTAATGCTCATTCCATATTAGAATTGATTTCCTATCCTGCATTCCTGTTTGCAGTTTTTTCTTTTTCTTTTTTTAATCTTGTCCCTGCATGCAGTCTCACAGGTAAGTGTTCTGCTAACATGCAGGATTGCAGCTAGTTATCCGTGCAGATTATACTTACATTGCATGCAAGGTCTGTACATAACAAATGCTTGCTCTCTAGATGTGTCCTGTATCAATACAAAGAGGAATATTTGCCAAAGGAAGGAGAGCTCTGCCCTCATGTGAGAAACTCCTTATTAGCTGGTTCTGTTGATAGAAATAAAAAGCATGGACAAAAGGAGTAGCCAGTTGGCATGGAGGAGATGAGATGGATGTGAATTATTCCAGCCATCACTCTGGACCTAGAGATCTCTTTTTGTTCTACCTAAACTCACACAGAGCACAATTCTGAAAGCTAATGAGTAGCTCAGGCCAAAGCAGCAAATATTTAAGCAACTGTTAAATTTAGTTAAGTAGGTGTGGAACACAGACGAAGTCATACAGCATATGGGGATGTAGCTTGAGAATTCCCAACTCTGAAAGAAACTTAGTCATAGTGACCAACTAGTAAGTCTGAGCTGCCAGAGAGATGCTGTTGAAAGAGAATTCATGTAATTTCTGAATGAGCAAGTCAATATTGACAAGTAATTAAGGACTAGAGGTAGGGATGGGACCTCTATCTTTAGCTTTACAGTACTTTTACTGTAATAGCATGTCTAGCTCTGGAGTCTGTGTATTAGAAATAAATATTCAAAACTTTATGAGTTTCTGAAAGATACATATGAATGAATCGAGGTCTGGAAAACTTGCCTAATAGATGAAATATTTGTAGAGCAGTTTTCATTATTTTAGCCTATGCTGCCACTTAAAGGAGAGCCTTGCTGCAGTTTTTTTCCTCTGCTTGGGTAGCTGTTGTCAGCACTGTTGGCCATGGATTTTTTTCTGCTATTTGTATAATCTAACTAAATATTTACTCTGACTTTTATTTCTATATAGAACTAGTGGAGTGGTATTGTACATTCATCTAAAGACACTGACTACATGAACCTCACAATTTACAGTTGAATCCTAGCATATATGGACCAGAGTACTCCTTTTTCTTTTCCTTCTCAGAGTGGAATTGGTAATTGCTTTTTATCATCTCCACCAGCTTAGAACCAATTCAGATGGCTTTCTTTTTTTATTTTTCAGATTACTTCTTCTGCTTTAAAAGAAGATTTGAGAAGTATGGTAGAAAATTTCTATGCAGCTCTGTTTGGTTATGATGAGGTAAGAAGGGTATTTTGACTGAATGAGCAGGAGCAAATAGGCCATCTGATTCATCAAACTGAAAATGTTGCAGTTGGGTTAAATATTTGCCACCCTGGGCAGCTGTGTTTAAGTATCAATGGGACTTTCAAATAGAAAATACAATTGCGTCAGCTCTTACAGTAGTTAATTTTCTGCTCTAGTGAATTTTGCTACAGATACTCTTTTTAATGACATGGTGTTTCTTTTTTAAATGGCTATTTGCATTATTAATATCTTGTAAAGGTAAACTTCATAGAGTATTGGACAATGTATGTTATGCAGATTTTTCCTTTAATCTATTTTTAAGTACAACCAGGATGTGTCTGCCTGTCTTTTTCATGTCTGCCTCTTCTTGTTGACAATCTTTTTAGAAGCAAAATGTCTGTTTAACTTAAAGACAAATATTGACTTTTCCTATTTTAACTGTATTTTAAAGTCCTCTCTTGCCTTTGGTAAATGTGACAGCAGAAGACAGGGGATATGAGACACTGGTGATAGCACTGGTTCATCTAGAAAGACAAAGCTGAAGAGAATTTAGACAAAAAGTTCTCAAGGATGTGACTGTTGTGTACATTTGAAATTAGCTTTAGCTGGAAAAAAATCTGTCCCTGATGATAAAAAAAATCTATCATTCATTTAGAATGAGGCAAACACTCAAGTCCTGATTGCTTTTGCAGAACATCTTATTATGTATCTTTAACTTTTTAGTATTTCAAGTATTCCTGGCTTCACACAGTTCTGTAAAGTGTAAGGCCTAATCTAAAGATTTAAAAACTATAGAAACTGAATGGTCATCTACCCTCCTAGGGTAACGCACCTACTTTTTTCTGATTGATGGGATATTTGTTACAGGATGGAGCACCTGGACTCTTTCAAGTCAAAGGTTATTCTTTCTGGGAAAGAATGACCTTGATGCCTTTTCACAGGTACAGACCACAGTAGCTGCAGGCATTGAGATGTTTAGTATTGTCTAGTGCCAAGTAGATAGAATAATGGAATGGATTTGTCTTATGTTAACTGCCTCTTCATGTGCAGTTTTTAATCACCTCTCTTTTCTTACTTAGGGAATCTTGTCTGATGATCATGTTCTGGCAGCAGCCCTTTGGCGAAACCTTTTTAACAGGAACTGTGAGGACCCCAGGCATCTAGAGTTACTCGTAGAGTATGTGCGCAAACAGGTATTCTACAGCTCATAGACTAGCCTTTCTTCATCCTCTTGTAAGGATATTACATATTTACTTTACTTTTTTTTTTATTGTCTGCATATTACGTATCTCCTTTTAAATATAGGTGGATTTTATACTCATTTGTTATCTTTAAGGAGAAAATCTTATACTTCATGTTGCAGAGACATCCTTCAAAATGTTCTACCATATGAGACTTCCTGTAATTTAGTATCTGCCGAGGCCATTTAATTTACTTTTGACAGCCTCTACTACAGCCTAAATTCAGACTGTTGTAATGAAGGGATTAAGTTGCATTAAACCCCTGGAATCTCTTAAGAGGGAATGTTATCTACACCTCTTCATAGTTATATGCCCCAGAGGTTGAAAGGCTCCTGGTGAACTTAGTGGATAATAAATAGCAAGTTTTGTTTCTCAGTTCATGCCTAGAGGAAAAAAGTAGTAAACAGTGTGCCCTGTCTTCCATTGTGTGGTTTCCGAACCATGTTTCTAGGAGAAAGCAGGGCAGGAGATGCTGGATGTAGGCCAGGACAAATTCCAAAGACAGAAGAAAGGGTGAGAGAGAAGTTCTGGAGGAAAAATGTAGGCTGGTTGGGCAGGAAATTGAAGATTGTGACCTCTACAGTAGCATTAACTGTAATGTTTCCAACACAGTATTCAAGACCTGATAGATATTTGAAGATACAGTATTTCAATGCATGTCTGGCAAAATGGTATGGGAAGTGAAAGGCTCAAATTTGTCAGGGACTGATAGCCATTCTGGAATGCTAGAGTGCTCCTCAGGAGGCACAGACTTAATGCTTCAGGTAACTGATTCTTAATATCAAGTAGGTCATAGGAGAGTTTAAAACTGAAGATAGGTGGAAAACAAATGCAGAGAACATAAAATTTGGGACAATTTGTCCAACGAGTTGGGAAGTAATAGCAATTCTGTAAGCTCAAGCAAAGTACAGGACAGAAGCTATCAGCAGTCAAATAGGAAACTGCAATCACACAGATAAATATGGCATATTCACAGAATCACAGAATGGTTGAGGTTGGAAGGGACCTCTAGAGATCATCTAGTGCAATGTCCCTGGGCATCTGGGTGCTCCAGCAGGAACACCCAGAGCACGTGGCACAGGGTCACATCCAGGCCGTTGTGGAAGAACTCCAGAGAAGGAGACTCCCCAACCTCTCTGGGCATCCTGTCACCCTCAAAGTACAGTCCTCATCTGCAGATAAAACTTCCTATGTTTCAATTTGTACCCATTACTTCTTGTTCTGTCACTAGCCACTATCAAGAAGAGTTTGGGCCCATCCTCTTTACATTCCCCCCTCAGGTATTTGTACATGAAGATCCCCTCTCAGTCTTCTCCAGGCTAAACAGGCCCAGCTCACTTAGTCTTTCCCCATAAGGGAAAGGGATGTTCCTGTCCCTTAATCATTGTTGTCACTCTATGCTGGTCCCTCTGCAGAAGTTCTACTTCCCTCTTGTCCTGGGGAGCCCAGAACTGCACACAGTACTCCAGGCCTGGCCTCACCAGAGCTGAGTAGAGGGGCAGGATCACCTCCCTTGATCTGCTGGCAACATTCCTTCTATTGCAGGCCAGAAAGAATGTTCATGGCTTTTCTGAAGGCCAGTCCTGCCTCACAAATCTGTAATATTGCTTGAAAGAGCTACTGATGCTGTGGACAAAGAATATCTGATTTACTGTCTCGGATTTCTAGGAAGTTCTGGGAAACTTCCACCAAAGACTTATAAAAGAAAATAGGTAGCCATTACAGTAGAGCAAATGTAGTCCCCATAGACAAGTAACTAATGGGAATATCAGCGTTTAGGAAGCCAATATGTTGTCAGGTTTCGACAGAGGAGAGGTTGTTACTCGATTTAATGGACTGGGGGTGGGAAGGACTTTGCTGTTCAATATATTGTAAATGAAGTGGGGGGGTGAATTGTGAGGTGACAGTTTGTTAATACTGGGCTACTTGTGGCAGTAAGCATAGGGGTTGATTGAAGAAATAAATCATAAAACAAAGTTTTTTGATAAAGGTAAGTGTAGCTAATAGTAAAGTGATGCACTTGGAGACAAAAAACAATCTAAGATATTTATATTTAGTGATGAGCTTTAAACTCTCTACTGTTACACAGCAATGAGCCCTTGAGATTTCATTTGGATTATCAAAACGTCAGTTCAGTCCTAGGCAGTGTTAAAGCAAAACAAAGGCTCGGAGCTCTTGAGGGAATAAAGCATAAAACCTTATATTGTCATGCCACTTTTTAAAATTCACGTCGTCTTCAATAATGTGTAATGTGTTTGGGTCCCAGCCATCAAGACAGATACAAAACTGAACTGGAGAAGGTTCTGAAAAGAGTAGTAAGGTTGATATGAAACAGCTTCTCTATTACCAGTGACTAGGACTTCCTACTCTGAGAAAAAACAGCTGAGAAATAATATGATGCACCTCTGTGAAATGTTGAAGGCATATGGAAAGCAAGATGGGGTAGGACCACACAATTTCCAGAGGTCTTTTCCAAGCTCAGCTATTTTAGCATGCTATGCCTGCAGAAAGGTTGGTAAGCCTCTTCTGATGCAGGAACCAGAAGACATATGTTGCCCCAGGTTACTGGGAATGCTAAAATATAACATGGATTTCAAAAGACACAGGCGAGGTTCAGGAAAGAGAAATCTATCAAGGGCTATTAAATGTACAATCACTATTTCAGGCTCAGTATGCCTGAACTAACAAATCTCGGGAGGGAGAATAAACAAGGAAAACAGCATTGTAGGTATGCGTAGTATTTAACCCCTCCTCGGAAACAGATACTGTGCTTAGGCAGCACTCCGGTCTGACCCTGTACGGCCCCCGTGTGCTATATTCTTTCTTTGCTGAGAAATCCTTAGGCACATTGTTTTTTGTGGCCAGGAAGCTAGGAGTCCCTTGAGTAAGAAATCTTTCCTGCAGCTTCTTGCTAGCCCTGTCCTTCACTGTGGCTATTAGTGGATGCCCAGAGAAGACCATAATGACAGGGCACGCGTGTGTGCTGTTTCCCTGCTCAGCAGTCCTAGCCAGCTGTATTCCCAATCTGCCTGAACCAGAGGTGGTATTTCTGTGCTTAAATAGTCCCTTGATGGACTAGTCATTTAAACCCTTACAGACTTCCAGTGTATGCAGTGTCCCATGGGAACAAATTTCACAGTGATAAATGTGTTTAGCCTATGTTGTGTGAAAAGTTTGTGAGCTTTTTGCCTACTTTGCACTTTATCATTTCATTTGATGCCACTTCTTGTGTGGTGTGGATGGGTAGTCGTTTCCCATTTGTTCCCCTCCCACTATGCCGTCTCTGCAACTGGGTGCGCTTTTCCAGATCTCTAAAGTCCCCTGCTAGTCACTCCCTGGTCTGTATGAAACCATGCCGAGGAGTGAGCGCTCCGTGCGGGTAGCGGCTGGTGAAGGGGATCAGCCTGGCACGGCTGTGCTCACGGCAGCAACATTGGCTCGAGCAGGGGGTGATGCCGGGCTTGCCTCCAGCCCTTGCTGCACGTGGGCCCGAGCAGGGGGTGATGCCGGGCTTGCCCCCAGCCCTCGCTGCACGTTGGCTCGAGCAGGGGGTGATGCCGGGCTTGTCCCCAGCCCTCGCTGCACGCTGGCTCGAGCAGGGGGTGATGCCGGGCTTGTCCCCAGCCCTCGCTGCACGTGGCCTTGAGCAGGGGGTGATGCCGGGCTTGCCCCCAGCCCTCGCTGCACGTGGGCCCGAGCAGGGGGTGATGCCGTGCTTGTCCCCAGCCCTTGCTGCACGCTGGCTCGAGCAGGGGGTGATGCCGGGCTTGCCCCCAGCCCTCGCTGCATGGCGCGGCGGTCCTTGCCTGGCACTCACTCCTCGCTGTCCCTGCAGGTGCAGCACCTGGACGCCCTCAGCGGGGAGGAGCTGCTGCTCACGGGCGAGGTGAGCTGGCGGCCCCTGGTGGAGAGCGACGCCCGCAGTCTCCTGAAGCCCCTCTCCCCTGTCTACAACGACGAGGGGCTCTGAGGGATGCCCAGAGCCTGCTCTCCTAGCCGCCCCCCTCTCATCCGCAGTGTCAGCTCCTCACATCACCTCAGGCAACACTTGCCTCCCATGGGACTGGTGTGGCATGGTGGGGGTAGGAAGCAACAACTGCCACTGACTGGATATACTGAAATAGGTGCCCTTGCTGTGGCTCAGTGACTCAGTAGCAAATGGGACATCTGTCCACCTCTGAACATTCACCTGTGTTTCAATGCTTAGTTGATTCAAGAACCTCTGTCGCTGCAATGGCACCAAGTGGTCCTCTCAGACAGGCTCCAACCAGACTTTTTCCTGTGAGTTGAAGCTGTTCCTGTTCTCTCAAGAAGACCTTTTTCCACATTGCTTCCCCTGGAGAATGACTGCGCCTGGCACAGTGCTGATCCTCCACTCACAAAATATTTGTGAATCCAAATCTGAGCTTTGCTTATTAGATATTAATATGTTCCTAAAGCCTGACCTTAATGTAGAACGGTCTGGTTTTGCTTTCATAGCGTTTGAGAATTGCTTTTATGGATTCTGAGGGGTTTTCCATGAAAATCCGTTTTAGGAACTTTCTGCGCTGTTGCACAAGGGCATGAGGATGGCAAGAACAAGGCACCATTCTCCCTAACCATCTCTGGCTCTAGCCATCCTACCAAGAAATAAAGTCTGAAACATAGCTGGGCTGCCACTGAAAGCTACCTCAGGCTACTCGGTATTTTAGAGGTGATCTGCCTTGCCAAAATTTTCATATTCTTTTTTGAGTTGTGCTGCTGTTATTTCTTTGGGAAAACAGCATCCCCATTTCTGTTCACAGCTCTTACTGAGATAGGACCTCAAAGTAGCTGTCCAGACCTTTCTGAAAAGACCTGTCTACCCCAGTACCTACGCACAGGCAAATTATCCCTGCGTGACAATTATGAGAGCTATCGCTCCTCTGATTAAATTGGCAGCGGCTGAAGGGTACTGTGCAGGTGGATGGTTCATTTGGGCTATTTCCCAGTCAGTGACAAAAACTGTTTGCATTTCTCTCATATTGAAAATCCTAATCCATAATAAATGTCAATCTGGATAAAATTGTAGTGTGTGTGTTTTCTATGCCGGATGCGCTCCTGATAAGAACAAAGCCTATAATATTAGGACTTAGGCCTAATAAAACTGTTCAACAAAAAAAAGAGGCTAATTCTTCATTTGTGATCCAGTACTGTTATTTCTGATGGGGCTGTGCTTGGCTGGAACTGCTCTTGCTTTTGATGTTGCTTCCTTTGGGTTGTATGTTTCGGTGAATATTCGCATCCCTCCCAATAGAGGCGTCCCTCTTCTGTGTGCAGAGCCATGACACGCAGAATATAGTCTCCTAAGTGCTGGGCTGCATTCTTTTTTAAATCTCCTTCTCAGTACTTTTTTTTTTTAAGTTTTTTTTTGTTTTTTCTCTTTTTCAAGGTGAACTTCCTCAATTTAACTTGTTATAAAATGAGTCATGTAAAGAAACCCTCTATGTGTGAGGTGTATCTCTGTGAAAACATTACAGACCAAACAACTTGCTTGCAGTTTATTTAAGATGCTTTTGTTGAAAGCTGAGCTAAGCAGAGAAACCTCTTATGTGTGAAGTATTATACAGTGTGTGTGAGATAATAACACCTTGTAATTCATTACAGGTGGGTTGTATTTACATAAAAGAAGGCTGAGCTGTGTAGGAATTTGCTGATTAATTTATTTTTAATGGGAATGAAGTATACGAAGTACCAAAATAAACTTCACTTTGTGTATCTTACTGCTCCTGGAATAGGTGGAAAAATTAATGGTAGATATTTTGGCTCAAAGCTATATACATTAATTCATATACAAAACAGTCATTTAAACTTTAACTCTTTTCCTGCTATGATATTTAAACCTGTACCTATATTATCCATGCCATGGGGACACAGGATTAGGAGTACACCCACTTTGAAGCCAGAGGACTTAGTGCGTGCAGCTCTGAGATCATGTAGCATCTCTGGTACTGAAGCTGTGAAGGCTGCAAACTAGGATTCATGGGAACACTGGTCTGAGATGGTGGTGTTTTCTGTACTGTGAATGTGGGACAGATAGGCAATTAAAACCTTTCTTATGTGAGGAGGTGAGAGTCTCCCACAATCATGGTGCCCAGTTGTGGTCATGCACTTTGGCACTTTTATGAATATGAGAATAGAAAGACCTCCAGTCAAGGTCTGATTTACAAACAACCGTTGCTTGTTTCATAAAATGCCTTAAAATGCCCCACGGTTACAGAACTGTGCCAGCAGTCAAGGTGTGTTTTGAAGAGAAGTGTAGGTGGAACATATTAAGAGAGAAGACAGAGACTGTCTGTGAATTCAAAGGAGGACTGTTAAAAAGCAAGAACACGCTGGAGGCTTCATGGGCTTCCCAGACATTGCTTATCTAGAGACAGCATTTGGGTGTTGACTGTGAGAGTGCTATGTAATTCAATAGTACAGAAACATCCTGTTTTCATTATCTTATGAGAGGTGTCTTTACAGCCAGAATTTATAGAGTTCTTGAGGAAAGTTTATATTCTCAATAGGAGCATTTGCATCTTACAATGCAATGATTAGCAGGTAAGTGTGCAGAACTGAACCCTGAGTATTATTAACCAGATATTTTACAACCAGCATGTTGAAAAATCCATCTTTTTCTCATTTTCAAGATCTTGACGAGAGAATAATTGAAGATGTTTTACTTTTGGATGCTGCTTTGTTTATGTTGCTGTTTTTGAGAGTGGACTCAGAGCATCTGCTGACACCACTTAATGTATTTTCAGTGAATGTATGGATGGGCTTTTCTTTTCAGGCATGTTCAATACTTTATCATCCAACCCAACCTTCTGTCTCACATAACAAATTCAAATATTGCTGATTATTCCAAAGAAATTGCTCTCTAAAATTAACCAAGTGTCATGAAACACCAGCCACTAGGAAGCACTTGGCTATTGCAGCTACCTGCAATACTTTCTTGTACTTGTGAGCAGAAAACAAGGGCTATCAGTCAATGTCTTTCCCTGCTGCTTTTGTTCCAGCAGGGAGAGTAGGTGTGTGCTTTGCTCACAAGGTTACATTCACAGGATCTCTTCAGCCTGAGACAACCTGAGCTTGGGAGAGTCATCTGACATAGCTCAGACATCCAAGGGTATTGGATGGCTGCAGTTCCAACTGCAGTTGATGCCATCTAATCTGTTCCTGCGTTCACTTTTTTGTTTGTTTGTTTGTTTTGTGTTCACTAGATATACCATTTGGGTGGTATATCTAGCTCCTCCTGCCTGTAGACAGCAGAAGTGCTAAAAGCACTGGCATCCTTGCCAATTTCCACATCTCCTGTCGAGGTACCCAAGCCCTGTTAGAGCAGTTACCACTTCTCGGACTTCTAAATCTTGTCCTCACCTTAAACAAAGAGCAGATTTTAGTCATGTTCTTATCATACCAAACCCTCAGATCAGAGTTGCAGCTCCTGACGTATCAGTGGGATTTAACTACTGACCTGTCCCATTTATCCTGTCTTTCACTTGGCAAAAGGATAAAGGGAAACTAGACATTGAGTAAGAGCAAATTTTTCCACGGGAGCTTTAATGTAGTAGATATAGAATAGTAATGTGGTGAGGGGAGAACATAGTTGGGAGAGGATTGTGAAAGGCTCTGAAAGCATAAATCACTATGATTTATGCCACTACGTAACACTTTCTGGAAGAGTAGTGGGAACCACATGAAGATGGATCTTGCCCAGGAGCCTTCTGACCCACCTCCATATTTTTACACATTCTCCTACTTCCAAAACCTCAGAGGAGAGCTGCTTTCAGAGACTCAGATTAACACAGATGTGGTGCAGTCAATTTGTGGCATTCTGTGGGACCAGTTCAATCCTGAGCATGTAACGAAGGTCATCTGTACTCTAGAGATGTGCTGAACTACTGTTGCAAGCATTTAGAGAAGTATATTGCTCCTCTGTACAAATACATTGAACAATTCATCCGTTTCCTTGAGCCCCAAACCTGGACTGTGTGTGCTTTATTCCATCAAGGTAATATTTTTGAAAATATTGAAAATACTGTGTTGGGAGTGATAGGCATTCACACCAATACCTAGAAATTGCCTACTGTCTTTCTCATGTTTCTAATAGAATTGTGCCATGAATGCAGTGGTCACCTCTTGTGACTTTCTCTGAGTTCTCAGGCTATAGTGTAGATGAATGCTTCTGGTCTTACTCTAGTAGATGTATTTTTTCTGGATTATAGTGGTGATTACTAGTTTTTTAGTAGATCATCCCATTATCTAGGCCCCTGCCCTCTGCATCTGTCTGTTTACAGTTGACCTACAGTGTCTGATCTCTGTTTTCTTTTTGCACCATGAACTCTAATCAAAACTCTTTTTTTCCCCCTCTTTTCTTCACAGGAGACTGATAAACCTCTGTCTCCTGCTTGCTGCTGAACAGAACTTGAGCAGACTTGATTGTGCCTTTGCTACCCAAAAGACAGATGAAAACCTCTTCCTGTAGTGTGGGTGGTGGTACTTCTACCACTCTGCAGCATGCACTGTCATGCACTGCAGATAACACTATCTGCATCTTTTGGACCTGTTTTGACTGCACAGCCTTGACCTCAGCCAATCTGAGAGCTAGAAGTGTACATAGCAGGTTGAGAAGGTTGGCAAGGACACAAGAAAAGACTCTCAATTTTAACAAGTGTGAGTGGTAGTCCCCAGTGAATAAGCAGGTGTGCTGTTCTTCTGAGGAGTTCACCTCTAATGCTTAGGAAGGGAATCTCACCCCCTGCTGTTGTTGGGCTCTCTGGCCTCCTGCACTGTGAAGAGGTTGTTGGTTATTAGTTAATAGCCTTGTGATCCTTCCCAGGCTACTCTGTTGAGATTTTCTTTCCTGCTTTCTCTTCAGCTGTTTGTGTCTGTTCTGTGCATCCTACATATGTTTTTCTGAAGTTGTTGAACATGTTGAGGGAGTATTTGTTTTGCTTACAGTCATTCAACCTGCTCAGCAGCTTGTTCTGCTCATTTGTGGAACAGAGTAGATGTCCAAGCTTCATCCTTCCACAGGGAATACAGAGCAGGAGCTCACATAAGCATGATCCTAGCCTTTACTGGTGCATTTCAGTGGCTGCTCCATATGTGATGTGCTGGCAGCACCCACTGAGTTTAGGGGAAATGGCAGTAGATCTGTTTGAGGGACATGGGCCAGCCAAATGAAAGCATTTTCTTGTATATGGGAATAGGAGTGTGAACTCCTTTCATGTAGGAGAACACTGTAAAAAGGTTGTTGAAGCAGGATCCTATCTGAGCAGGATCCTCTCTATCCCAAGAAGGCAAAGGCTCTTTCATGCTTGTTTAGGAAGGAAGGAGTTTTGTAAATGCAAAGCTTTCATTAATGGTTACATCACTCACTAAAGGAGTGAACAGGGATCATGTAAATGCCTCATCCCACCTGCTAGCTGCCTGGGCTATTCCACATCCTGTAGAAGCAGGGCATCCCATGAGGATTTGCTCATTGTCCCACATCCTTCCTTTCATGCCCTCTTCCTGTCTGAAGCTATGCCTACTTAAACTACAATTTCCAATTCCATTTCTGTGCATCTCCTTTGGAAGGAGAGAAGGCAGCAATGGCTGAAAGTGCTTTTTCACATGGAGTTCTGTTCACAGGTTGGCCACCACCTGTTGGCACTTAGAGAACAATAGCCTGGAGAAGAGGCAGGCTGTGGTCCTTCCCATAAGCCTCCTACTTTTCCAAGGACTGTAGTCACTTTTCTCCTTATCTCTGAGTTCACAGAAGCCCTTAGAGGCTCTGCAGGACCACTGAACAAACCCTGGGTGGTGAGCAAGAAATATTGATGGGATTTACATGACAAATTCTTGTGTTGTCTAAAGTCTGCTTTTCTTTCCTTAAGGGGTGATTGCAAGTTATAGCAAGCACTGACACCACCCAGGCTCTGCAGGCTCTGCCTCAGACCTGGGATTGTTGTTCTCATTTTATGATGCTTTGCTCTTGCTATAAAATCAGGTTTCTACCAAGGTGGCCAGTACTTTCTCTGCACTCACCCTAGTAAGTATTTATTTTGTATTTACAATGCACTTCCTCCTGCCATGATACAAACGGTAACAGCATGTTGGTCAGCTTGGATGTTCTGAGAACTCATGAAAGAACTGTGGAGTATAAATTGAGTCTGCTGGAACTGAAACCGTCATGCAAGTATTACATGTCTCAGTTCTGGAGTGTGAAAGGCATCAGCAAAGATGATGGGCACCTGTATTGGATGACAGCTTCACATTGCCAACAGCTGTGAATCAGTGTCCTGAGCAGCTGAGGCTGGACACCAAAACGACACAGAATGACTTGGTGGCCATGCACTGGGAGATGTGACTTAAGCTATATAGGAGTCTCAGCTGAGCAAGAGCATGTGTGCTGGGCATGCCAATGAGCAGGGAATTACCAGAGGAGATAAGGATGTTTACCTTCCCTGTGATCACTAGCTGTTGGATCATTTCTCCTATAGCTAGCAACAAGTGTTCAGTCCTGTCTTTCAGCTGAGTGGGTGCAAAATTTTATCTCCCCTGGTTTGGAAGAGCCTTGACATATAAATGGGGGGAAAAATTAAATAAGGAGCTCGTGCTATGTTCAGAAAGAATGATTCAGTAGTGCCATGATCAGGAATCTCAGATCAACAACTGGGATATTTGTCTTCGCATTGCTCTGTTGGTAAGTTCAATATTGACAAAGATCTCAGTGCAGTAATTAAAATTCAGACTTTTCCCATTCAGTTGCATGCCATATTTGCTGGAATAAAACAAGTTCACTCTTGCTGCTTCCAACTGGCCAGCAAATCTGGAATTTTATACACTGTGATTATTTATACACTGTGATGTATAGTGGGAGATGTAGATTTAAGTGCTGAAAATGAAAGGTGAGAAGAAGCACATCCAGCTTCCCAGGTGAGTGCTCTCCAAGAACCGCATTGTTTTGAAGTGTGGTAGCAGGCTCCTTTGCATGTGTGCTTGAAGAGGAAGTAGCAGCCATATTCTGTGGGAAGCCCAGTCAAGATATTTGTGTTTGATGAACTCCAAAAATATCTCTAGTGGAGCACATGGATGAAGCACTGACTAATTCCCGGATTCCATCTGGACTCAGAAGTCAGATAGAGCATATTTGCCTATGGATGTTCACTTGGGAGTGGAATTCCGTATATATGTTTCACCAGAAGAATTTTTGCTGGTTGTAACCAGCAAAAATTGTCTAAGTCCCACATCCTGTGTTGGCCATCAAACGGAAGAGTACCAATTATAGACATTTATCTCTTTGCCAAAAGATAGAGACAAGATATCTCAAATCTAATTTAAATGTCTCCACACTAAACCTCTGCCACTGACTTCGGCAGCGTGAGCTCACTCTCCTTAGACTCAGTGGACATAGATAAATACTTTCATGGCACAAATCATCTGGCCTGCCTCAGATGTCTGCTTTAGGGTGAGGTAACTGACTCCTCAACAACATCTGCCCCTCCCCATGCCACTGAAGAAAGCCAAGCTGACGAGCTTGCCTGGAGACATTTGCATAGTGGGTGCTTTCATGTGCTGAGGTCCATGAGAAATTACTGGAGGGAGAGCAGATCCTGACCAAACACCAGCTTTTTACTGTACCAGAACCTGAAGCAGAGAGATATCTGGCAGAAAACACATTTGGTGACTTCCTTTAAATGTGTAGTCCTTTGGACTCTTTAAGAAGATGAAAAGAAGGATGATATTAATATGCAGCCCTATAGGAAAGCACCTCCAGGGAAAGGCCTCTCAAATCTATCTTACATCCCCTTCCCTTACAGAACTTTCTTATATTTTATTTTTATTCACCTCACCATTGTAAATTATGTTTTAGACTGCTGCAGCATTTATTTGCACCTATTAAATTTTTATACCCAAAGCATTATTTTCACCGACATCTACTGTCTACAGCACTTCACTCTGCACCTACTCTCTGCGGCCTTCATTGCAACACATCTCTGTCAGGTTACTTTTGATTAATATATACATTGGCTTCTGTTCTTTATGCTTGCACAGTGCTGGTAAGAGTCTTTATTCTAACTTCAGCAATCTAAAGATTAAAAAGATAATCTAAACAAATCATTTATCTGCATTTTTAGTTGACGGAGAGTGAGAGAGTGATGTGATTCATCCCAGCTGTCCTAGAACTCAGTGTTTGAACGTGCTTTTTCACTCTTGAGCATGGCTGTCTGTCTGTCTGCATTGACTATCGCCTGGTGATCATTAGAGATCAGACATTTCACGTTCAGACATTTGAGCAAGAACTTCTTTACTGTGAGGGTGACAGAGCCCTGGAAGAGGCTGCCCAGAGAGTTCGGGAGTCTCCTTTGGAGGTCTTCCAAACCCACATGGATGCCACTGTGTGCCACCTGCTCTAGGTGTCCCTGCTTGAGCAGGAAGGTTGGACTACATGATCTCTAGGGGTCCCTTCCAACCTCAACCATTCTGTGTCATTCTGTGATTTTGTGATCATGAATAATTTTTTTGTTTTTATTTATTTATTTAATTTTACAGATAAAAGTCTAGTTAATTACATCAACTCTCCAGCCTCTCAACTCTTCATGCTTTGCTTTAATTTTTTGTCTGGTTAGCATCTGTAGAGTTTAGTAGCTGCAGGGTGAGATGAGTGGACTGGAGGAGGTTCAGATTGCAGTCCGGGGACTTGTATTTGCCTCACATGCAGAATTTTTACTACATCCATTATGTACCGATGGGTCCCTAACACAGTGTTTTAACTTCCCTCTTAGCCTCTGCCTCTAGAGTCTCCCAAAATAACTCCTTAATACTTCTGGATGCCTGGAGTTAACTAATCCCCCAAATATCCAGCCCATGGATAGATTTATCAAGAACACTTTATCAGATTCCTGCATTTGAATACTCCCTTCCTTGAAAAATTTTGAGGGAGATGCCTAGAGACCAAATGACCTATTGCTTGTCTGTTGTATTGAATGATGTGCGTAAGATTCCTGACATGTTTCATACAGATGTCATGGCCTTGTCATATCAAAAAAAAAAAAGATGCTTTTGTCTTTTCTGCTGGGTGCCAGTGTGGCAAATGGCAGGTACCCAGGAAATGCTGAGCAGTAAGCAGTAGATACAGTTCAGCAATGAATGAGCTTCTTGGCCTAATGTTGTTACCTGCTCAGGATATTTGTATTTCATTATAGCCGCCACTGGGAAGCCTGTTTGATTTCGAACAGCTTTCAAGCAAGAACAAGTTGCAACGTCTGCATTTCCACTGTGAGCACAATGAAGGACAAAACAAGTTAAAACCTGCTTGGCCAAAGGTGAGACTGTCACCCACGTGAAGGGGAGGGAAGTGTATGAATCAGTTACAGGGAAAGGGAAGGTGCAAATTGAAGTGATGATCTCCCTCCCATTGCAAAAGGGATACTTTAAGCGCTGAGTATCAGGAGCGTGGCTGGTGAAGCTGAGTGAAGGAGCTGGGGAAGGCCAGCTCCTCCCCCAGAGTGGAAGGCTGGACCTGGTGATTAACTCCCCAGCGGAGGAGTGGAGCTCATGCTGAATTCTGAAGGAACCTGTTGGGAGGTTCAGCTCAGGAGAGCAAGAGAAGGTCAGGAAAGTCCTGGAATCTGTCAGAGGACTTGTCCAACTGGAGAGGCACTTCTCAGCATCAACAACTCTGGTAATGTTCAACTACCTAGCAGTAGAAGCAAGGCCCCAGTTCCACCGTACCTACGGGGGCCAGCAAGGAGCATCTGGTCCACTGAAGACCCGTCTAGAGCAGCTGAAGAAGCCATGGTGGAGAGAGCCCATCACTCCGCTGGTGCTCCAGCATAGTGAAACAGCTAGACTCGCCATAGATGCCTTTCTTGAGCAGGGGGAACATGGATACCTGAATGCCGTTGCCGAGGAACGGGAGCTGCCTTTTCTTTCCACCTTGGACATGGAATATATAAACCATCAGAGAAGCCATACCTTTCCAGAACCCAATGCCTCAAAAAACAGAGATGCCAACTGTGCTGACATGGACACTGGAGATGAGTCCTCCCTCTACTCTGAGCTAACATCTGGCACCTACTTTCCACTTATGTCTGATGTGCACCCCCCAGAGCTGGAGCTGGGGTGGCCAGGGATGCCATACTTCACAACATCAGGGCAGACTAGAGCCACTGTGGTTTTCCAAAGAAACAAGGCTAACAGCATTAAGGATCTGCTTCGGTCCCTGATCAGCCGGGCACGAACGGTACGTACAGAGCTGTGTCCTTGAGTGGGGGCTTGTACCACAGCTCCTGTGTGGTTGTGGCCACAACAGTGGCAAGCTGTTGTTTCTGTTGTTTCTAGATGTCTGTCATGATGTGATTACTCTTTTTTTCTAGCAGATCTGTAAGCATTCCTGCACTTTTCTGTTCTTGTAACTTCTTTCCGTGCAGGATTTCATGTCATATGGGCAGTGCCCTTTAAGACGCTCTGCATCTCTATTTGCATGTAGGCAGAGTATGGCACCAGGGCCCAGAGCAAGTGGCAGGGTGCGCAGCATTAACGCTTAAGTGATCTAAGCCAGCAAGCGTGCACCATCAGAGCTGCTCTGCCCTCCCCAGGGAGCTTGTGTGGCCAGGGCTCGTCTTGAACCATGGGCCTCATGGTTGTCATGACCCATGCTTAAGCTTGGGTTGAGGCAAGAGAATTGCACTGATGAGCTGCTGGGGGAAAACACTGGATCTGAGTTAACATTGAGCATGTCAGATTTGCAGTAGTTTAGACAACATCACCGTAGCTTCTAGCCATGATGTCTGTGCCCGAGTTTGAATAAAATGCACCCGTTTTTGCCCTGTCATGCACTTTTTGCTGTATGTGGATTGCCAGGTTTCAGGCATAATAAAGACTGGACAATGTTTGCCTCTTAAGCACAATCCTTTGTGGTTTTGGTCACTAAATTATGCTGTTTTTTTCTTTTACTTTGCTATTCTACGATGTACTAGATAAGCAGCTCAGACAGCTGTATCTCAGATACATTTTCAGCTTTTATTACCTTTGTATTCTTTATGGGTCTTTTCATGTTTCCCCCGTTCATTTCCTTTTGCGCCATTTCAATAGCATAGGGTTATTGAGTTAACTTCTAGTGCAAAGTTCACTTTTAATCAGTCAACTCCTGGGCAGTTTCTCTTATCACTTTTAGTAGTTTCTTTAACTTGACAGTCACTCCTTAAATCTATTACTACGCAGCACAGAAATCAGTCATTAAAGAATTGTTACTCCTGGACTTCAGCTGTGTCAAGAACAAGCCCATTGTCAGATCAGACAAACCAAAGCATCTTCTATCGCCATCCACAAGGCTGAGAAATGTGGTTATGTTGTGCCCTGGAGATCAAACTGGGGCCATACTGCAGCTCATGTTGCTGTGCAGTTTCATAACATAGTTGAACAAACACATATCATTGAATTGAAAGTCAAGCATGGTAGTCAGGTAAATGGGGATCTTTAGGGGTTTTTAAGAGCAAAGACGACCATTTTGCAACATGAACTGTTGCCCAGTTGAAAGCAGCTGTTGCATAATACCTGAATGCACCTTTGTAGGCAAATATGGGAAGTTTTGTGCAGGAAGTAAACCATAAAAATCCTTGTTTATCCCTGCAAGCACCTGATTTATGACATCCCAAACAATCTGACAGGTCCTGTGACACTTGTTGCGTCATTGGAAGAAACAGCAATTAAGGCATAGTTATGGTCAAATGCACAAAGTAAAAGATTCCTGAGGAAACGTTCTCTGGTTGCTCAGCGCAAGTCCCAGGTCTCTAGAGATTATGTTTTAGTCAGCTGGTTTCACCTAGATGCTTTAAGCCACATGAAAAATATCCTACTGCTTTCTCAGTTTGCATGAACTTGCCAATAGCTGCCGAGAGGTTGCACAGGCAACATGCCCTCACAGAGGAGCTTTCTTGTACATCTTGTGCATTGGGAAAGCACAGAGAATTTTCAACCATCTATGTTCAAGCAGGGAGTTTTCATAAAACATTTTTGACTGTGCTGTGTAAAATGGGATAATGAGCTTTACCTTAGTCGTTCATTACTGGTGTTTTAACAGACTTCTTGTTTAGCAGATCTGGCCAGGGCTTCCCCTGATTAACTCTAGGTATGACAGCAGTTCCAGCTAAGTCACACCCACAGTTACACATCTTTAAGTAGTCTACTGAGTCATTTTGCATGTCAGAATATCCAAAATAATATTGCTTGTACAGGTTTTAATGTCAAAAGAGAAACAGAGCATTAAAACATCCTCTGCCTGAAGTGATAAAAGCAACCTGACAGAGAACCACTTGTTTTTCACCTTTGAACTGCTGTTTTTGCAGCACAGTGCCTCAGATGTCTTCTGCAACAGACAGTAAATTCTCCCTGCATCCATTTCTCGTTTTTCTTCTTCTACATGCTTACAACTGAAATAAAAGAGGGGTAGAGAGGCAGTGGGATCTGTGAAAGATACTGAGATGTCCAAATGATTCTTCTGGATCCTGTGGACAGGAACATGTGCATCTTGAAATGTTGTTTGCTGTTTTCTCTTGCGCAGTCATACCAACAACATCAGCTGACATATTTTGGCAAGTATTTTTTTTTGTACTGCCAAATCATCAAAGCAGGCATTTGTTTTAGTGGTACCTTTTGCTAGTGCGGTTTGTCTTTCTACTTTACTATATCTTTACTATATTTAAACAGCTGTCTGAAGGTACATTTTGAGATTTGAGCTTTTTTTTTTTTTTTTTTTCAGACGTAAGAAGATGCAGCACAGCCACACCTTAGCCTTAATTTGTTAACATTATTACAATTTCACTTGTGTTGGATGAGTTCCAAGCTATTTTGAGCTGTTCTTATGCTTTTCTTTCCCCCTTCTTGTGCAACTCTGTCAATGGCTGCATGCCTGTACTTACATGCAATGATAGAAGGGTCTTTGCTGTTCCTCAGGGAAGTAATGCCTTGCTTCCAATGGCAACACTATGGTAATGACCAAAGCCACACTGCTATTGGCAAATACCAGTAAAACAAGCCAGGCTGGTTAGAAACCAGACAGATGGCAACCCCAATGGGATGCTGGTAAGTGCTGTAATTCCCAAAGTGATGACTGCAGTAATTGCTGAATTGTGAGTTTCCAGAAGTGGGTTCAGAAATGTCATGATTTAACCCTACAATGGCAAAGTGTTAATTTTTTAGAACCTGTGGGGCAGCTGTGTCTTTGTGGCATCCAGATTGTCAAGACTGGCTGCAGACTTGGAGGCCATGATTGGCATGAACAGGACATCTCTGTGCCAACCCCAGGCATGCAGTGCCCACCACTGGGGCCAAGGGGCTGAAAGCACTGCACATATATTGCCCGGGTTTATAAGGCCAGATTGACTGAAATGCCTAAGGCTTTTTAAGATGGATTGTCCAGAGCCTGAGTTGGAAATGATATTTACTCAATCTCTGCTTTGGTATAGATCTGTTCAAAGTTATCTTTGAGATAACTTGAAGGTCTTTTCCAACCATACTGATTCCATGATTCTATGATTCTTTACTTTGCAAGAGGACTTTCCTAGGACTTTTCCTCTAGGACTAGAGGAAATGGCTTCAAACGGAAGCATCGGAAGTTCCACAGGAACTTTAGGAAGCATTTCTTCACTGTAAGGGTGCCAGAGCCCTGGAACAGGTTGCCCAGAGAGGTTGTGGAGTCTCCTTCTTTGGAGATCTTTAAAACCCACTTGGACGCAGCCCTGTGCCACGTGCTCTAGGTGACCCTGCGTGAGCAGGGGGGTTGGACTCGATGACCTCTGAGGTCCCTTCCAACCTTGGGCATTCCATGATTCTATGATTCTATGAGGAGGATATGTTGATTTTACTGGCCCTCATGGCTGTCCTGCAGCACACGGGTTTAGTATGAGCAGCCCCCAGCCTGGAGGGATGTCCTGGCAAGGACACCTACCTCTCAAGTGCATGAAGCCATGGCAGGGCATGTTCTGTCCCCTCACCCCATCACGATGCCCTTTGCTGCAAACCGCAGTTCCTGCAAGGCCGCCAGCCTTCCCGCCTCCGTGGCCATCAGCAGCAGTGAGTGCTTGCCAGGTCCGCCACAGCAACCCTACTCTAGCCGCTCCTTGCAGAAGGATCACATGTGAAGAGGCAGTGAGCAGAGCCAGCGCTTCTTCCACCTTTCGATGCTAAGCAAAGACCCACTTTGGAAAACATGAGTGTGAGGATCATGTGGGGCTCCACCCAACTTATGCAAGTGTGAGCCCTGCTGCCTGGGGCGCTGTTCCAGTGCCAATGCCAGAAAGCTACCGTGGGGTTGCCAAGAGATGTGGATCTGCTTGGCAGTGTGCTGTGTCACAGCCTGCGGCATGGAGTGCCACAGGTGACTGCGACCCGTGCTGTCCTGCACAGCCATGCTGGGCCTCATCCTCCCCGTAGCAAGCACCTGGGCCTGTTTTGGTGGTGGTGGTGGGTTTTTTGTTTGTTTGTTTGTTTGTTTTTGACAAAGAAGTCTCCAAGCACTGTCAGAACACCGGTGGATATAAACTCTTGGATATATTCCTTCCATGCATACCTGACATGCATGGCACAGCTAAAACCAGAGGGCCTAGAGCTGAAGGAGCTTCATACCCACTTGACTTTTCAAGTCAAGTTTAGATGGGCTCTGAGGCCAAGTCTGTCCCAGGACTAAGCCTCAGATAAGCTGGGATATTTTGAGGCAAGTGTGACTTGCCTGGGGTCCTGTATAAGGCTTGGCTTTTTTTTTCTTTTCTTTTTTTTTTTTTTTATGCTTCCACATTAGAAAATGGGCAGCCCAGAATTCATTTGGTTAAATTGCTTGGTCTTACAGTCCTTGGTCTTTGGCTGAAAGCTAACAGAGAAAGACATAGTGAAGTCCTGCTCTTTCTATGTGTCACAGCACTAGCTAATGTCTATGGTCCAGCAACAGAGCTGATCTGGGTAGCCAAATACTTTTATCTTGCTGCTCACAGAGCCTCCCTCTCCCAGGAGCTGACTCTGCTTTCCATTTGTGCAAGTAAGTTTCACATGGGACAAGTGCTGGCCAAGTGCATGGGGTGTAGCAAGAACACATGGGAGAGATGCTGTGCCTGCAGTTTCCTCAGCTGTGCGGACAGGAAGAGACAGCTAGGCACCAGCATGGTGGCAGGCACAGCTCCTGTAGGAAGTACCTCACAGGGATGGCCTTTGGGGAAATTTCAGATGGAGCCAAGCAATCTTGCCCATCTGCTAAGAGCTAAATCCACAAGAGAACAGGCCTCTCGGAGAGGAACCTCTGCTGACCCCCCCAAATGCAGGAGGTGTCTTTTGGCAGCGTGTACGCGAAGCACAGGACTGCGAGCCTGTTAAGCAAAGCATAAGGCAAGAGAGCACAGTGAGGCCAGCACAACCCACTGCTCCGCCCAGAGGAAAACATACAGAAGGAGAGCTAATCTCTTCAGCAGGGCCATGGAGGCCAACCTGTGGATATGCAGCAGAGGTGTGAGCTTGTGCCCCCATCCTTGGTTCAGCAATGCTCTGAGCTCCTCTTTTCTGCAACTGGTCAAGGTCAGACCCATAAATCTGATTCAGCCAGTGTCTAGTTTAACGCCTAAACTCCTGCACACTTGCAAGTCAGTCTTACAGCCATTATGAGCATTTAAATTTTTATTCAAAGAGGAACAGCTGAGTAGAAGTGGCACAAGAAAGCTCAGTCTGCAGAGCCCACTCCGCAGGTGTCTCCAGCAGCAGAGATTTGTGGCTATGCTTTAACACAGACAGAAGAGGGAAACCATCAAAAAGATTCTCTCCCCCCCCGCCATAGGCTGCATCATGGGCAGCAGGGAAAAGCTCTGTCATGGATTTTGCGTGCCAGGTATAGTATGGGGCATGTACATTGAGGAGCAGAGTAGAAAGGGCCATTGGAGCTTCACTGAAATGTCAGATCATTTTTATTGGGACATCCTCTACTTGATGCAGAAACTTGAAAGCAAAGATATACAAACAGCTTACAAGTTCCAAACAGTTATTTACTGCTAGACATCATAAGTACTGGGAGTAGCGTACCTGATTAGCAGTTCCAGTATTTTTTCAGCTTTTGAAATGAAGCTAGCCTGTCTGCAGTTCCTGGTTTACTTCACCTTTATCATTCTCCTACCATATTACCCTGCAATCTCAATACCAACTGTTAATGGTTCGAAGTCTAGGTTACCCAACCACTCTGCAAGTACCCTTGAGTAAAGTTTGTGAGGCCTGGCTAGCCATCTGATTCAGCTTTCATAACTGTAGTTTCCTTCTTCAAGATGTGCCCCACCACCAGTATTAAGAGTCATGGCCAACAGGTCACAGCTGTCACTTTCTGGTCAAAATAACATCCTTCTTGCTGTTGTCTTCTGGCAGGGTCCCTCTGTGTGGAAGACTGCGGCAACTTCTCCAGTCACATCTTAATCTTTTTATGGTTGATCTCTTTTGTTCTACTGGCTGCAGGTCATTTGGTCCTTTAAATTTTCTTGTTCTGGGACAACTTACTAGTATTGACACATCTCATGACCTACCTTCCGTTTTCTCATTTTTTTCATTCTAGTTTTTGGAGTTGTAGTTCATTTGGCCGAGATGGTCTCCTACCTTACATCCCATCTCTCTTCCACAATGGACTGTATTACCATTGTTACATTCATTCTCATTCTTTAAAGAA
Source organism: Nothoprocta perdicaria (assembly GCF_003342845.1). Taxonomy (NCBI): domain Eukaryota; kingdom Metazoa; phylum Chordata; class Aves; order Tinamiformes; family Tinamidae; genus Nothoprocta; species Nothoprocta perdicaria. The sequence goes on from NW_020455160.1 coordinate 1,375,226, forward strand.
TTACTGGTTATCTTTAATAAACTCATTTTTAACCTCCTATCTTGCAGTTCTCCAGAACTGAGACAGAATTTTTTAATAAATTTTTTAAATTTCAGTGTTTTTTATTATTATTCGTACACAGAGGATTGATAACTATTGCTTCATGGTTGCCCTCACTAAGACACTTTAGAATATCTACCTTTTTATGGACAGAGTCAAATGAAGAAGAGCTCTCCCATTAGATATTTCTTCATCTTTTGTATGACAAGCTGTCAAAACTTGTCAATACATCTCAAGGGTATGATGAGCATCTCTGTCCCGCTGTGCTTCTTTGCCAGAAGATGACTGTACAGTTAAAGATTCCTACTTGTCACAAAAACCTGAGTTCTGAATAATTCAGCCCATAGCTCATAATAGATTTCATCCATTTGATCTTTCTGATCCACTGATGTTTGGGAAATCGCCAGTATAACAGCAGCTATGTTCTCTTCCACTTTATTTATGAAGCCGATTTTTTCACCACCTGATGTCATTTCTGCTGTCAAAGCTGATGTCAAAGCTGCTTCCCTTGTTTTTAGAAGGTTGTGGCAGCCAGGGAGGGAGAAGGGTGTTCCTCATACCTATAAAGGGCCAATATCACACTCATCTTCAGCAAGGGCAAGAAGGAGAGACTGGGGAGCTACAGGCCAGTCAGCTTCACCTCACTAAGTTATACCTAGGCACATGAAGAATAAAAAGATGACTGTGAAAGCCAACATGGAATTATGAATGGAAAATTGTTCCTGTCCAACCTGTGTATCTTTGTGATGAGATGACTAGCTGTATGGATGGACATTGTTTACCTTAACTTCAGAAAGAACTTTGACATGGTCTCCCATATTCTTATAGTCAGCTTGATAAGATACAATGTGGATAGCTAGACTACAAAATGTGTGCAAAAATTGACTAGATCACCGAATTAGAAAGTGTGGTGATTAGAGGTTCAAAGTTCAACTAGTGGTATCCCTCAGGGCTCAGTACTCATGCAAATACTGTGTAACTTATTTATTAATGGAGCATGTTAGGAAGAGGCCAAGAGACCTGTTCATTCAGACTGGAGAAGGGGAGATCTCTTTGCTGTTTTCAGACCTCTAATGGAAGTTTACAGAGAAGTATAGATAGAATCTTCTTGGAGATGCAGATCAAGTGTATTAGGGGCAATAGAGACAAACTCGAATCAGAAAAATACTGATTATATTTTAAGAAATTGTTTTTCATGATAAGGATGGTGAGACACTGCCACAAGGACACAGATAGGTTGTGAAAATCTCCATCTTTGTATATATTCAGAATTCAACTGGAGAAGGCATTGAGTACCCTGGTATAACTTTGAAGGTGGATATAATTGTGACATTGGCCTGGTTTTGAGCATGTAAGTATGGGAGGGCCAAATGACCTCCAGAGGTCCCTTACTGCCTGTGTTAGTCAGTGAGTAAGTGTGATTCCCGCAAAGGAATACTGGAACAAAGACAGGTACATACTAGATAGAGATCTCTTCTCCCTTACTTGACTTCTCCCTTCTTGAAGAAATGGTACCCCTTTATATTAAGATGCCAATCAGTCTTTCATAGAGTCATTCTTATATGAACTGAATCATGGTTTTGGTCAATCTGAGGTTCTCCTGTTTGTATTTTGTATAATTACTTAAGGCAATACACGCTTGTTGCCCCACTGATTTTGAAAGTCTGTACACATGCATTACCCTCTCTGCTATTTCTTTCTGTGAATGACAGATTGATGAGACAAGAGGTGGCAGGATGGGCAACAGTTATAGTTCATAGCTATTAAGAGTGATTTTTATCTACCGTGGTGGGGTAATGACTGGAATTTGGAACACAATGTTCCAAATACAGTCATCACTCTTGTCTGTACTTCCCTGAAACGCTCGGGGTTTGATCACTTGATTTACAGTCTGTAGCATAATCCACTTGTTCATGTGATTTCAACAGTCTTTTTTCCATCCATCCTCTATCCCTTTTCTCCTGGCTAGGTGATAGCAATTGTGATGGATCTGTTTACAGACATGGAAATACTGTGTGACCTGCTGGAGGCTTCAAGCAGACGGCATGTACCTGTGTACCTGATCCTGGATGAAGAATACTTGAAGCATTTTATGGAAATGTGCAATAAAATGGCTCTGACTCAAGATAACTTCCCAGTGAGTATTCAGTCATACTTTGTACGTAGTAACTAAGTTTTAGAATAGGTTAAAAAAAAAAGCTGCTGCCCTCTGCCTGGTCCCTAGGACCTCTTGCTCCACCTTATCCCTTTGTCCCAGGCTAAGAGAGCATGACTTTGGCCTGGGAAATCAATGTCTGTCTCTAAGCACAGGCGGGGAAGGAGAGTTCTGTGTTTTGCGGTCCTCATTCCAATTTTAAACTCTAGAAAAATGAGGTCAAGGCAAATGAGACCTTTCTGAAATCTTTGCTGGGCTGCTGCAAATAGGCAGAGATAGAATAGGAAACTTCTCACATGGGCCTGTATTGTATCCTTTCCTTGTCCCCTTGCTATTCCTGACCTAGGACACTGAACTGCAAGACTTAAACTGCTCTTGGTTTGGAACCCTCAGCTTAACTTTGGATTCTGTCCAGAACTGCTGTAGTGAGATAACTTTGTGGGGACGGGAAGCACGGAAGTCCTTGTGAAGTTCTGATGCAAAATCTACCACTTTTCCTCCTGGCCATGGTGCACAACATCAGTGTGAAGCCAAATATTAAAAATGTCATTGTAGGATCTGCTTTTTAAGCTTGTAATTCAGGCTGTGACTGGGGTTTGTGAGGAATTTAGGAAGAGCCTGTTTCGCTAGTCATAGAGATACCTGTTAGCAATAGCACATGGTGCCCTGAGTAGGCAAATAATAAAAACTAATGTGTCAGTGTGACAAGCTCCCTTGGGAACTCCAAGGCTCAGAAGTGCATGCTAGTATCTTTCTAACTACCATATAGCCTTCTGGTTACCATCTACCAAAAGAAGATGTCTTTCGATATCATTTGGCAGTCCTGCGAGACCAGTACTCCTGCTTGTGCTCATTCTCTGTGTGAATAGGATTCCCTAGAGTCATGAGACTGATATTGTCGAGCAACTCTGTTCATAGATTTTCCAGCCTCCTGACTGGGGATCCTTGTAGGTTATTCAGCTATCTCAAAACTATTATTAATTAAATAGGTTATGGAAACATACAAAAACAATGTTTTAAAGCATCAGAATGCATGCACTTACAAATGTCTTAATTTCTCCTCACTCTTAACCTGTCTACACAAAAAGAGTTTTTCTTTTCTCATGTTGGTGCAAATCTGTCCTTTCTTGTTTCTCACAAGCCATACCTATTTCATCCTGCCTTTTCAGATGGTAACTGTTAAACAGAACTATTTCATGCTGTAGCACATTTGCTTTCATAAATAATTGCATCAGTAAATTCAACTGGTGGATCCAGACAAATCTCATTGCTCCCAAAATGTATTTCATTTACTTCTTATCCAAGAGCCTGGTCATTTTTTTTTCATGAAAATTATCATTGCTATACATTCATGGAGATGACTATGTCTCTTTGTTAGATCTGATGTCATCTCTTGTGTTTGAATGACTAGTTAACACTTCCCTCCCCCATTCAGTGACTCATCCACAGGTTTCAATGTGAAATGCCTTTTAGGATGGTGTGTGTCAAGAAACATTAACATGCATGCTTGATATTCACATCTAAATGGAATGAGTACACATATGTTATTCCTGGCTTTCAGTTGAGTCTGGATATGATGGTAATCTCCATTTGGATAAGTGATCACAATTTGGGATTTAGTGGGGAATTTGGAGCAAGTCATCCTCCAGTATGTTGCTTCTAAGAACTTTGTATGAACAAATCCTTCAGCAATGCTTCAAGAATTGACAGTGTTCACAAAAACTCAACTGTTGGATTTTTCAGTTAGCCAGAAAATGAATCTAAGTCAAACGAGACTGATGCTTGTCAGTGTGTCTTTTCTAATCTTGTTTGGAAAGTGCAGGGCCTGGACTGACAAGAGGAAGAAGAGAATGGAAGAAATGAACAAGGCAAGAGAAACTCCCCCAAGAGGTAGTAGGATAAAGAAGAAATACAGGCAAATCTGTGGAATATCCCTGGGGAGGATAGAAAACTCATCCTGGTGAAAATTAGTACTACTGAAACTTTAGCATTGTAAGAAAAAAAATCACATGTTGACTGGCAACAGGATTAGTTGAACAGCTCTCCAAAAATCCAATATATCATGTTCTTTTTCAGCAACATGTTTTGTTTTTTTCATATGATCATAGGAAAATTGAAGCTGGATGGAAGTCAGTAAGTTATCGTTACACCTCCTGCTCAATGCTGTGCCAGCTAGGAGCGCAGACAAAGCTATTCAGGCCCTTACCTGTTCTAATCTTGTCCATGTCTGTGGATGGTGACTGCTCATCTTCTCTGAGTAACCAGTTTCAGTGGGTGACTGTCCTCAAAGAGAAAACTTTCTCCCTTTCCCTCATCTTATGTATCACTCCTGACGGATACTGAAAGCCTCTTTATATAGCCATATATTTTTAGAAATGATCTACAGTGTTCATTTTTTTCATTTTTTTTCTTTTCAAAACAACATTTACACCTAACTTATTAATATTTGCTGGCATTTTTATCTTACAGAAGAAGCATGGTGACAAAATATTTTGGTATGCAAAAGCCAGAAAATACTTTATGTCTTGATGCATCCTACTTTCAGAGTGGAGCTCCACCTTGAGATAATCCATCGTTGATACCTAGGGAATATTCCAGTTTTGTTCAGTGCATAGTCATTTACCAACTCTCCTTTCTTTGATTTCAGAACATGCGCATAAGGTGTCTGAGTGGAGACACGTACTACAGCAAAGCGGGCAAGAAGTTTGCAGGCCGGGTTCTGGAGAAGTTTACTTTGATTGATTGTGACCAAGTTCTTGCTGGTACATACAGGTGAGAAAAAGAAGCAATTACTGCAACGAAGACAGGTGACACCGTGAAAATATTCATTGTCAAAATACTTGTTAAAACACAGCTCTTGTAGCTCTTGTGCTTTTTCTCTCTTTTGCTACAGGATTGAAATTCTTATGAGCATTACTACAAAGCGGCCCTTCCATTTCTGCCTCTTGAACTAAGTTTTATGCTTCATTCTAGACCGCATCCTGAATAGCATCTTTTCTTGCAGATCAAACAATTTAGATTTCTTATTCTGGGAAGCGATCATTTATTGCATCCAAAAAGGTTCTCTCCACAAATCATCCTAGTTAAGCATTAAGTTCGTTTGTGTAAGAGTAAATGAAATCTTTCACGATTACCATCTGTCCTAATTTTGCAGTTTCTCTAATTGCAATTATCATTGTCTAATCAACAGCTTTGTTCTGGTCAGAGGCTCGGGACTACAGTCCTTGTACTTTAATTATTAGTCATGCGTTTCCATATATAAGTCTATCCCACAATATTTCCATGTTGTTGCACATCATATTATCCTTCAAATTCAGTGCAACTCCCCTAACAGCACAAACTGCCGCATTATTTCTGTAACACTGATAGCCTGGAAATATGGTATATCATAGATTTTTCTACCTTCCACCAGGTTTCCCTGGTGGCAAGTCTCTGTCTCTCTTTTCTATCCCCCAGCCAGATATTTGGACTACCAGTGTCTTAACTTGTGTTGAACCTGTCCCAAGCTGTACCTTCTTTTCTGCTCTTACTTCCTCGTCTCTTGGAGTGAAGGTCTCACATAATCAAACTCTAGCACTATAAAACTGAAGTACCTGGCTGCAACTGGTTATGTAGTGTCTCCATAGAATCAATATGCCTTTGGAGGCAACTTAGTCCATCCTGAGACAAGTGTCATTCGGGTGAATGAATCACTTTCTGAAATTATCTATCCATCTTCATTGACTGTAAAGTGAAATTAGATTTATTTCCCTTTAACCAATATCAAGAGAATTGTCTGAAACAGAGATTTGGTTCTCAGGGTCAGTTCCTCCCTCTACTTTTTGGAGCAGTGTTTTGGGCCAGTCATGAGCGTTCTTTCTAGATCTGCATTGAGGAACCTTCTCAAATTTTGGAATTATCAGATGAGAACAACCTTAAATGTGATTCTCTGCCCTCCCAATAAGCATCATGTTCTGGACTATAAGAACCAGTTTTTATGGAATTTTGCTCAATAGTGGACAAAAAAGTTTCCGCAGGAGAAATCTGAGTGTCCTACTAAGTATACCATAGCCTGCTGGTATACCCAATACAGTAAATAGATTATTCTGCCCAAAGGTGGGAAAGCTAGATTGAAAGGATGAGAATAGTTACTGGGGAAAACTAAATATCATTTATCTAGTATCCTGGGATGTTACAGGACAATGTAAGAACAAAGCAGTATCAGATCTTACAGTGCAGCAATCTTGTGCACAAAGATCAGACATTTCTAGACTTCTAGGGCTGTGTGTTGTATGTGCTTCTTTATGCTCAGCCTCCCTTAAAAGACTTTCCTTACATCTGTTTAATTGTTTTTGGTTGTTCTGGTTTTGGTCTCCATAATACCCCCTGGCAATGGGTTATGCAGTTTAATCTCTGTTTTGTGTAAAGAAGTGATCCACTGTATTTACAGTAAGCTTACTGCTAGATAATTATATTTGATGTCCCCAAATTCCCATAACCTGGGAAGAGTACATCACTGATCCCTACTTACTTTCTTGACTGCACCCATGATTTCACTAGCTGTCTTTATAATCCCTCATATGAATCATCTCTTCCCCAGACAAAGTATCCTGGGCAGTTCAGTCATTTCTCCTACAGGTGAGCTACTAGACCTTTAATCATTATTTCCATCTTTTGTGAGAGGTGTTGGCCAGATCTGCATGAAGTGGTCAGTGATACCCACCCCCCCCACTATACTTCAGCCCAAGGGTAACATGATGACTTCTATCTTGTTCTCTGCCCACATTATGGCAGCTCTTAGTCTGTCTGCTTTTTTTTTTTTTTTTTTTTTTTTTTGACTAGTACTAACTATTGAAAAGATTATTCTGTTGAACTGTCCAGGGTGGTCATGACTTCTTAAAGTGATCTGAGACCTCATCATTGTTTTAGACAGTATTACAGTTTTTGCATCAGTTTGCATTTATTGGCATTGATTTTTGCCTGTAATTTTATCTCTCATTCCCCCTATACCATAAGATCCTCTTGCAACTTATTAACCAGCATTCTTTCAAACTGCAAGATAATTTAATAATGTCTCTGACATTAACTGCTTCTACCATTTTCCAGGTCTTTTCTGAATATGTTAAAACACAGAAGTACAAAAATAAGACTTGTGGGATTACAGTGGGTAAATTGAAACAATTACTAGCATTTGTCTCTCAGGTTTAGTAAATTATTATTCTTTGGGAAGCCTTTTGTTTATATTCCACAAGCACTTCTTTAAGAGCACTTGGTGAATGACCTGATCAAAATCTGTTTGAAAATCCAAATGTCCAAAATCAAACAAATCGTATGTATCTTTGTGTTTGCTGTCATCTTCAAAGAGCTGCAGCAGGCTTCTGAGGCATGGCTTCATTCCACAAAAATATGCTGAGTCTTCAACATTATGATTATAGGTATTTATGCATCTAATCATTTTACTCTCTATTTGCTTCTACCAGTTTGTTCAGTATGGAAATAAGACTGGCTAGTTTGTAGTTTTCCAGGAGCTCTTTAAAAGGATTCACATTTACTACTTTCTTTTCCTCTGCTACTATGTCCAGTTTTAAATGATAGGTTATTTACTGGTTAATAATTGGAAAATTGCTGACTTTCACTTTTTGAGGGAAGTTTAATATTTTCCTTTAGTGTACCTTTTAACTATGGTGAGTTTTTGGCGGCTTTTAAATGCCTTTATTTTGATAAGTACATTTGCTCTGAGCTTCTAATACAGACATCTTTAAAGGATCTTCATGCTGCCTTACACTTTTAATATTTTTGGCTAATTTTTTTTATAGCATTCCTCACTTTCTCTTTTAAGTTAAGTATTACTGTTGTAGATTGCTTTGCTTCTTAAAGAGTATTTTACATGAGTACAAGATGGTGATTTTTTCTGCATGGACAAAGAATGTGAACTAATAATAATATTTTCTCCTTTTGTTGGTTTTCTGCTTAGTTTCTCAAAAAAAAAAATCTGTCACTTATAATATCTTGAATGTAGTTGCTGCAGATCTCCTAGTCAGTGCTCCTTTTCTACATGGATATAACTGAATCTCCCTATATTACCCTGCTTTCTGCCTTCACAGCCTCTCAGCTCTTCCTTAGCATGCCTTATTTTGCATCCATATTCTATTCAGAAAGTTCACAAAATAGCCCTAATACTATGTTTTCCCTGTTTGGGAGTGGAGTTTCAGTCCACAGAGAATATATTTCATTTGATGTCCTATTTATGTTATTTACCTTATTTTTCTTCAATGTGTTGTGCCACCGATCCAGCAACTCAACCTCTTATTTGTCTTTTCTGTTTAATTTGTATTTTTAATCGTGCAGTTATGCTGTTCTTTGATTTTCTTTTGCCCGGTAAGTTTCTGTGGTGCCTTCTGTGTCAAAGTCACCAATGTAGCACAGGTATTTTTTTTTATTTTATTCTATTTTTATTTTATTTATTTTATTTATTTTTTTGCTTGGAAGATTTGTAGAGATGCATGTACACCTGTCCTGCTGCTCACAACTGAACCTTTTTAAATGCAACTCTGGATGCTTTTCATTGTTTTTAATTTATTGCTCAAGTTCTATTGATTTCCTTCCTGTCCTTATGTGAGAGTGTGAGTACAGTTTTTATTTTCTTATCCCTAATGCAGAGTGAGCCATCTCAAAGTGTGCCATGTTGTGCCTATAGGAGCTGATCTACTTGTTCTCTCTGTAGACATTTTCCTTGACATATTTTTAGAAGCACTTTCTATTTTCCAAAATACTCTTGGCAAGCTGAAGTCATTTGGATGTATTACTGCCCATGGTAAGAATTAGGCTTATTTTTGGAGAATTTTCTAAGTCTGTGAACCAAGCTCAGTGATTTATAAGCAGTTGCAGGTTGGTTAGTTTAGGTTTAAATTTTTCTGTCTTTGCCTGTCCCTTTTATTTTCCCTGTATTTATTTTTATTTTAAAAATTTTATTTTAAAATTATGTTTCCTCTTAACCAAGCAAAGGACCAAAAAAAAAAAAAAGGAGGTTAAATCTAGGCAGAGGAATAATCTAAAATACTAAGTATAATAGTTATTCTGGGTTCATTCTGGGTAGCAGAAGTGATATGTTTCTTCATGTGCTATTTTAAGGTTAATAGAATGATGAGATGAAGGTATTCACTGACATAGCAGACACTATTATATAAATTACAGGAAAAAAAAAGGTAAAACAACATCTGTTGTAAACCAGGGTGTCAATAGCTGGAAACAACTAGGACAGAGAAGTTTAGTGTGACTGACAGTGGTCACCTGCTCAATGCAGCTATGGGAGGAACTCTAGCATTGGAATGTATCACAGTTTTCCATGGAGACACAGGCAAGAACTGTTGTCAAAAGTGCTCCTGAGATTAACACTTCCATTGAAATACTGCGTGATATTCTTGTCACTTGTGTTAACCCAAGCTGAAGCATCAGGCCATTGGAATATTTTGGCAGAACAGGCTGTGGTGTTTCTCAGACCATGTTTCCAATCTCCTGGGAGATGATGTTTCAACTCCATCTCCCGGCTATAAGCTGAGTTGCAAGTGTTCCTGGAAAATAACTTCTCACAAGTGTCTGAGAGTGAGTTAGGGAAGGAGATGGTCTCTATCCTACAGATTCTCCAGACTCCAGCAATTTGTGCCTTAGGGTTATCCACAGATGTCTATATAAACAATAATCCATTATGGAAAAAATTAGTAGCATGAAAATCCTACTAATTTTTGAACATGTTGTACTCCTAGCCTCCACAGTGCCCTGCAGTGGGGAATTTCACAGCTTGCTTGTTTGTTGTGCAGGGAAGTACCTCTTCTTGTTTATATTGAATCTGTCACTAATTAATTTCACACAATTCCTCATCTTTATACCAGATGATACCAAGAATTAGCATTCCCTAGCTATTTTCCCCATGTAGCTCAAGCAGAAAAAGACCTTTATTGCTTTGTATGATGACTTTTCCTCCCTCTGTCATTGCTTTTCCTGTCCAAGCACAGACAACAGTCTGCAAAGGCATCTGGCCAAGGCCTCCTCATCCACTGTTCCTAGCTAAGCAGTTGTCTCCAGTAAAACAGGTTTAGGCAACAGGGCTGTGTACTGTGTCTTGCCAGGTATTGCCAGAGCTTACCATGTCCGTGATGTTCCTGTTTCATACTGAGGCATAACAGCTTAGTTCTTGTTCCATTCCTCACAAGAACAAGCATCTGATGGCACAGGGCTAGGATGCAGCTGCAGTAATGGTTATAGCAATGGCTGGCAAGGCCACATGAGCATATCATGGTAACCTGCATTATGGCCATGCCTTCATACAAGTTCAGACCTGTCAGGCCCTATACCTTGGAGAGTTTGAATGCTTCCTTCGAGGACCTGTTGTGACCTGAATTGGGCAGGTCCCCATTGGATTGAGTTAAAATAACACTTGGGGTAGGGGAAGAGCCATAGGAGTCTTCACTGGTGGGGACAGTTATTAAGAGCTCTGTATTGCTGGCTGTGAGGAAGCTGTCCTTGGCATAGAAAAGGATAGTTCATGTGCATGAGAGGGAAACGTTGTGTTTGTTTCATGCTTTGCTGTGGAGAGGCAGTAGCCAGATCAGAGGATGTTGAGAGGATCCAGAATTGGAAGCTGGAAGTGACTTGGTCCAGGGAGGGAAGGAACGCATAAGGAAGACCTCTTGTTCGCCTGCTACTGAAAGTGAAGCCAGAGGCCTTAATGGGCAGCTGTTGTGATGTTCTTGCCAGACCACATGAGAGCCAGCCTGAACTAGGAGGGCAAATGTGGCCTCTTGCATAACTACAGTGCTGTAGTGGTGCCAGGCTGGGTTTTGAGGACTGCAGGCATGATCCACATGGCTGGCCAGTGTCCCCATCAGGTTCCCGTTGAGAAGGGCCCTCAGAAGACATTGTGCTGATGCTGGATGGTCGGTTTTAGCTTCCTTTAGAGAGCAGCAAAGGTTATACATACGTGTCATAACTCTCTATGCACAGCCACTTATCCTTGATGGGAAGCATTACCTGGGGCCACCAGTTGGTACTAGTTTTCCAGGATCTTTTGTCCATGGTGGGAAGAGTGGTGACAGAAGCAGCTGAGGCAGCTGCCCCACCCAGCTGACTGACGTGAGCTGTTTCCAAAACTGGACTGATGATTTATCCAAAGCTCCCAGAGCTCCTGTTCACCTGCCTTAGCCTGATGCCTCTGATGAATGGTGGCTTGCCTAGAAAGAATCCCTCTAGAGAGCTTTGCAGGCTGGAGACTGGAGAGAGCACCACAGGCTACTTGGTAGAAAACGTGTTGGCTGAAGAAGTATCAGGACTAGCAGCAGTGCTGTCATGGGAGCCAGGATGTCTCTAGGATAGATTTCTTTGGTAATGTAGATATTGGCTACATGAAATCTCCCTTCTCCGGATGTTTGTATTTCCTTGAAATAAGCTGCATAGCTTTCATAGAATCATAGAATGCCCAAGGTTGGAAGGGAACTCGGAAGTCATCAAGTCCAACCTCCCTGCACACAGGGTCACCTAGAGCATGTGGCACAGGACTGCATCCAAGCAGGTTTTAAAGATCTCCACAGAAGGAGACTCCACAACCTCATGGGCAACCTGTTCCAGGGCTCTGTCACCCTCACTGTCAAATTTTTTCTTAAGTTCCTATGGAACTTCCGATGCTTCAGATTGTAGCCTCTAGTCCTATTGCTGTCCACTACTGAAAAGAGGCCAGCCCCCTCCTCCTCCCTCCCTCCCTTGAGGTATTTCTAGGCACTGATCAGGTCCCTCCTCAGCCTTCTCTTCTTCAGGCTGAACAGGCCCAGCTCTCTCAGCCTTTCCCGATAAGGCAGATGTTCCAGGTCCCTGATCAACCTTGTAGCCCTGCGCTGGACTCTCTCCAGCAGCTCCTCATCCCTCTTGTACTGGGGAGCCCAAAATTGGACACAATACTCCAGATGTGGCCTCACCAGAGCTGAGTAGAGGGGCAGGATTCCCTCTCTCAACCTGCTGGAGACGCTCTTCTTAATGCACCCCAGGATCCTATTGGCCTTCTCGGCCACCAGGGCACACTGCTGCCTCATGGTCATCTTGTCATCCACCACGACGCCCAGGTCCCTCTCTGCAGGGCTGCTCTCCAGCAGGTCAACCCCTAATCTGTCCTGGTGTCCAGGGTTATTCCTCCCCAAGTGCAGGACCCTGCACTTGCCCTTGTTGAACTTCATGAGGTTTCTCACCGCCCAGTTGTCTGGGCTGTCCAGGTCCCTCTGGGTGGCAGCACAGCCCTCAGGGCTATCAGCTATTCCTCTTAGTTTGGTATCATCAGCAAACTTGCTGAGCACTCTGTCCCTTCATCCAGGTCGTTGATGAATAAGTCGAACAGAACCACACTGAGGACTGAACCCTGGGGGATACCGCTAACTACAGGCCTCCAACTGGACTCCATGCCACTGATTACCACCCTCTAAACCCAGCCATGGAGCTAATTCCTAATCCACCTCACCGTCCACTCATCTATCCCACAGTTCCCAACCTTGCACAGGAGAATGCTGTGACGGACTGTGTCAAAAGCTTTGCTCAAGTCCAGATAGACAACATTCACCACTCTACCCTCATCTATCCAGCCAGTCACTCTATCATAGAAGGCTGTCAGGTTAGTCAAGCATGATTTCCCCTTGGTGAATCCACACTGACTATTCCTGAGCACCTTCTTGTCCTCCATGTGCTTGGAGAAAACAGCCAGGATGGGCTGCTCCCACTTTTCCAGGGATGGAGGCCTGTAGTTGCCTCGGTCCTCCTTCTTGCCCTTTGCCAGGAGCATCCTGCTCATCCACGCAGGTCTCCTGCCCCCTCTGCCTGACTTCTCACACACAGGGATGCACTCTTTCTGAGCATGGAGGAAATGCCACTTGAAAACTAACCAGCTCTCCTGGGCCCCTCTTCCTTCTAGAGCCCTAGCCCATGGGATCTTTCCAAGCAAGTCTCTGTAGAGGCCAAAGTTGGCCCTCCTGAAGTCCATGGTTACAAGGCCACTTACAGCCCTGTTTCCTCCTCTTTGGATTCTGAGCTTCACCAACTCGTGACTGCTGCAGCCAAGACTACCCCCTCCCTTCACATCTCCAACAAGTCCCTCTCTATTTGTCAGTACCAGGTCCAGTAGCCCATCTCTCCTCGTTGGCTCCTCCACAACTTGTGTCAAAAGTTATTGCCAATGCACTGCAGAAACCTTCAGGACCGTTTGTGCCTCGCTGTGCTGTCATTCCAGTTGATATCAGGGTAGTGGAAATCTCCCATGAGAACAAGTGCCTATGACCTCGAGGCAACTTCCAGCTGTTCTATAGAAGGCCTAATCAACCTCCTCTTCCTACAGGTGGCCTGTAGCAGACACACACCACAGTGTCTCCCACATTATCCTGCCCTTTAACCCTTACCCACAGGCTCTCAGCTCACTTATCATCCACTTCCAGGTCGAGCTCCATGCATTCCAGTTGCGCTCTCACATACAGAGCAACTCCAGCACCTTGCCTTCCCAGCCTGTCCTTCCTAAAGAGCACGTAGTCTTCCATGACAGCACTCCAGTCGTTTGAGCTATCCCACAACGTTTCTGTGATTCCTATGAGGTCATGGTGCTGGGACCGCACACAGATGTCAAGTTCATCCTGCTTATTCCCCATGCTTCACGCATTGGTGTATAGGCATTTCAGAGAGGTAATCGAGCCTGCACGTTTCCCAGGGAGGGTGAAAGAGGACCCTCTATAATCATGTCCTAGCTGTACCTCCTCACTACCACATGCCTGTTGGACGCCCATTGACTTAGGTTGTGTGGAATTGATTGCCCTGTCTGTGTGACACTCCCCTTCCCCCTCCTTGCTTAATTTAAAGCCCTCCTAACGAGGTTGGCCAGTCTTTTGGCAAAGACATGCCTGCCCTTCTTGCTGAAGTGGTTCCCATCGTGTCTCACTAGCTGGTGATCATCAAACAGAGTCCTGTGGTCGTAGAAGCCAAAACCCTGTTGCCAACACCAGCGGTGCGGCCAGTTGCTGATCTCAAATATCCGTCTTCTAAATATCCATCTTCTTTGTGAGAGATGACTTTCCTCTGAAAAACCTACCTTTCCTATTATATAATATTTATATTCCTTACACTGATTATATTATTTAGAAGACTTTCTGCTAATTTATTCAGTTCATTTATGAGACAACAATCTGAAACATCAAAAAAAAACCCCATCTCTCACATTAGCAAGCTTCCAGTCTTCTGCTAACCAAGGCACTTTCAAGTGTGAAATTACACAACATGATTAGTAGTAGACCTGTTTCTTTCTTGAATTTCTTTAGTGTTTCCTGGTACTGCAAAGGGCGAGGAAGTCTCTGAACACTCTTGTTGCATATGCAGGATTGTTAGCCCCAGGGAGTTGATTACTGTTTCTTAAGCTTTTTGCAAAGTATGCTCTGATTTTTGCAAGGACAGACTTTCTGATTTTAATAATTTCTCTTCTTCTGTCATTTAGCCATTCTGAATATCCTTTTTTTTTCTCATAGCCTTCCTTCAAGCTATATGCATTTGTTTTGAGCCTGCAATATGCTGGTTTTGAGTAGTCTTTATTCCAGCCACAAAGAATTTTTCAGACTTTTACTTCTTCATTTTTAGACAATTTTTCTATCCTAACATTAAGCAGAATGGTATTATTTTTTTTCCTTGCTCTTGGGGGCAGGGTGAATGCAGTGTGCAAGTATGCTATTTTCTTCAAAATAACATCATGAACTGTAATAACTGCATACTGTTAGGGGCAAGCCAAGAGCTGCTTTTCCTACAGTAAGTTCCCAAATAGCTGTTTTGTAAAGTATACATCAATGGGTCCTGAAGCATAGCGTCAGCATAATGTCCTGAAATGACATTTACCCTATTTACTTGAGAATATTTGGAGTCTCCCATTATGACTACTCTCCTGCAGTTTCTCTGATTTCATCATATTTTTGCCTTTGTCATTATCTTGTTTTCGCAGCTGATAATGCAGCCCTAATAAGATGCCTCCATCCACAATTGTTTTGTTAGCCCAGTTTGACTATAACAAGAATAACAGAAAAAGTCAATGATTGGGTGACCAGGAGCCTGGGAGCCTACTATATGAGAGGAGTTTTGCTGTTTCATCTAGGAAAATGCAGACTGAGAAGAGGATTGTGGTTACCTTCTACAGATATACAGCGAGGGAGACCTACTTAAGTTAACCATGCCTTGGTATTCTTGATAGAAGAAAAGGAAGGACTGCTGTTATTTTGGCCAGGAACTGCTTGCTGTTTTGCACCTTTCACAAGGCTAGGGGAAATCTACCGTTAATGTACTAATGCCTTCTGCACTCTTGCAGTCAAAGTACAGCATATTTCTTGTTCATACTTTGATACAATTCAGTAAATCAGTGAGCAGAAAAAAATGCTAGTCTTTGATCTACAATTAAATGATCACTTAGGGCTTGTTTTTTAAAATTATGTAATGAGTAATCTCAGACATATGCTTCAGAAAAATTTTAATTTAAGAGAGGCAAGAAATCATTCAAAGAGGCAAGAAATCATTCAAACACTTAAAGCAATGGCAATCGCATCACTCTGTTGACAAATGTTATATGTACTTTATTCCTTTTCTTTTCTTGCAGTTTCACATGGCTTTGCAGCCAAGTCCACACCAGCCTGGCAACCCACTTCCGTGGTCAAATTGTTGCAGACTTTGACAAGGAATTCCGGTACTTGTATGCCGAATCCAAAGCTGTGACCAACTTCTGCATGCCAGATCCTGGGGCACGGCCGTCTTCTCAGAATACCTCGAGGGATGGTGAATTCCTTCTAAAAGCTGCCCAGGCAAATGACACTGAAACCTCCAGCCCCTCAAGCAGCCTCTCAAATGTAAGCATCAGAAGCATAAAAATGTCTCCCTTTCTGAAAAACTCCACCTCCAATGTACAGCACGAAAGGCAAGATTTAAGCTCTGATCATGCTAGTAAAAAGGGCAAGGGAGACACATCTCCGAAGCCTCCTTGCTCTAAGCAACAAGGGGAACTACCAGACTCTCCTTACAGTCTTCCAAATAAATCAGCCCCAGCCGGGCAGCACAAACCGACTCTCTACTCTCTGCCAAGACAGGAGCAGAATTCACAGTCCCCTTCGGAGGGTGCCAATAGTCACAGCACGAGTGAGAACCAGAAGGAGCCCACCCTTACCTCCAGGGACCTGACAGCAGAGAATGACAACAATGTTTATGGGATGGAGAAAAGACAGAGTCCTGGACAAGGAAAATTGGACCTGCTATCTCCATACAACCAGCTAAAACGAGACAAGAAAGGTGTGATTCCTTGCTATGATAAACTCAGCGAGGAAATGCTGATGGAAAAGAACAGTGTGTATGGGGCTGAGAAAAGAATGACTCTTGGGCATAGTAAGCTAGATCTGATCACCAAATACAACAAGTTAAAATCTAAACACATACACAGTCGCTTTGAACTCTGACCTGGTTCTCAGGGCCTTGAGTTTGCCTTTCATCTTGCTTACTAATGGTTGTTTTTCCCTACCAATCATATCTGGTGCTTGAAGTCAAAATGCAGGTGGCAAATTAGTCTTGTTTCTATCAAAAAGTATTTGTGCTATGCTGCAGTCTCCAATATGTGCAGGTCACTGATTGAGGTGGGATTAGCAAATCTGATTTACCTTTGCAACTATGGTGGTAAGTGAAAGAAGAATAAACAAAAATCACATCCACTGCCTTTCACCCCTTTTGAAAATGACCATTCCCCTCAAAGCTCTTTAACTCTACACTGTTTGTCCAGTGACATCTTCAGGATGAATCCAGGTCTTCTTTGCATCCAGCAGCTCCTCTGCAGACTGCCATTTGCTGTGACTGAAATGGCAACTTGGTTAACAATAAAGGAGTTATTCTGGTGGAGAGAGCTGTGTTGGGTCCCTCCGTGGGAGATGGGTGAGCTGAGCTGTGCCGTGCCAGGATGACATGGCGTTGTGTAGCCACACAGCTGCCATCTGGGCACTCATCATGGGTGCATGCGGCTGGCATCTGGGCACACGGGTGGCATCTGCACGGCCATTGGGATATCTGGGCACGCGCGGTGGGTGCGCACAGGTGGCGTCTGGACACACCGGTGAGCTCTGGGCACACGGGTGAGGCCTGCGGCCGGGCAGTGCGCGACAACCGGCGCCGGCGGCCCACGGGCACGCGCCACGGCCGGTCCTGCCGGTCCTCCCGGGCGGCGGCGGCGCTGCGCCCGCACGAGAGGCACGGGAGGAGCCCGCCGCCTCTTCCCGCGGCTTCCGGCGGGGGGGAAGGAAGCGGCGGCGCCCGCTGGGGGTGGAGGTGCTCGTGGAAGTCTCGGCCGTGCCGCCATGGCGGTGCGCGCAAGCTTTGAGAACAACAACGAGCTGGGCTGCTTCGCCAAGCTCACCAACGCCTACTGCCTCGTGGCCATCGGCGGCTCCGAGAACTTCTACAGGTGAGCGGCCGCTCCGCGCCGCGTGTCCCTGCCCGCGGCGGCGGTGGCCCCCCCGTAACGGCGCCTTTTCCCGCAGCGTGTTCGAGGGGGAGCTGTTCGGGACCATCCCGGTGGTTCACGCCTCCATCGCCGGCTGCCGCATCATCGGCCGCATGTGTGTGGGTAGGTGTGCGGCGCGAGGGAGGCCCGAGATTCCCGCGGAAACGGGTGGCCCCGAGCGGGTGTTGGTGGCGCGGAAAGGGTCTTTCCCGCCCGTTTCTGCGCCAGGCTAAGCAGCACGAGCAAGAAGAGTCTCTCGTGTTGGGAGAGAAGGCCTGTCTCAAAGGGATTCTTTGAGAACCTTGTGCCTCCTCTGTCTCTTGAATGGAAGAAGTGATTGCAAGTAGTGCTGCTTGCCTCATACTGGTTTCTGCACTGAGATAAGACTGGATTTCACTCCATTTTTCTGTCACCTGTGACACTGTTTCATTTTTAAATGGAAATATTATTTTTCTTGGGCTGAATTCTGCTCCTGTGAGGAGTGGATGGAGCAAAAACAATCCCAAAGTGTTACCTGAGCCTTAGGGAAGCAGTAAGCCCACAGGAAACATGTCTTCAGAATTATTTTGTCCAGTTCAGAACTTATTTTATTCTTTTTTTACTGTTTTTTCAGGGAACAGGCACGGACTGCTAGTCCCAAGCAGTACGACTGACCAAGAGCTTCAACACATCCGCAACAGCCTTCCAGATTCTGTACGAATCCAGCGAGTAGAAGAGCGGCTCTCAGCTCTGGGCAACGTCACGACTTGCAATGACTATGTAGCTCTTGTTCATCCAGATCTTGACAGGGTATATGGCTCTTACGCTTTTAAATTCATAGGAAATGTATTTGCAGTGATTCAGAAGCTGCAGTTTGAAATTTCTAGTTAAGTTTCTAGAATTTCTAGCTCTATTTGAGGGATTGTGCTATAGGAGGCTGTGCCAGGTGCAATTTGGTTTAGGTATGTAAAATTGAAAACTGGAAGATTGTTCTATGAAAATGTAAAACCTGGATACTGGAGAGAATATTGCTGCCACTTTTTATTTCAGACCACATATCTTAGTAGCATGGGAGAGATGTGTTGTGTGGTTCTAGGAACTGAAGGTTCTTAGAATATTTGCTTTCAATTTGTGGTAGAGGTGACAGAGAAATGGGAATTGATGTAAGGAACACCAAAAAGAAAGACAGTGATCTTTGCAGCTATGATTTAAGCAGTATTAAAAAAGTAGATAAGATGTCCAGGAAGGAAGAAGTCAAAATAAGTTATGATGAAACCTCAGAACTTTATCTAGGAAAGAAGGAAGTTCTTAGACTTACCTGAAAATACACTAGTCTGGTACGTCCTAGACTGGACACTGGTCACTGGACAGGGATCAGGTCTTGAAATGGTTCATGTTTTGCCACAGCTCTCTGGAAGGAGTGGGGGAAAATAACATTTTGTGGGAAAGACAGACCTGTGTTTATAGTCCTCCAGTTCTCAGCTCCCTATGCTAGATAACTAGAAACACTTTTGGAATGCCAAGATAAATGAAAATGACAAAATATTTATATAATTAATTTCCAATGGACTGTGAAAGCGTGAGCAGGTTTTCAAAACTGATGGCTGTGTGCAGGAGTAGCTTGACTTTTAATTCTGCAGTACCATTCTATTGAGAACTTTATTCTTGCATCCTGTTTGCAGGAGACGGAAGAGATCTTGGCAGATGTACTAAAAGTGGAGGTTTTCAGACAAACAGTAGCTGATCAGGTGCTGGTAGGAAGTTACTGTGTTTTCAGTAACCAAGGAGGAATTGTGCATCCTAAAACTTCAATTGATGATCAGGATGAACTCTCTTCATTGCTTCAGGTCCCACTCGTGGTAAGAGTGTTGTTGTGATTTTTTTTTTTTTTTTTCCCACTCCCCTCCATCACAGTTCTCAGTTTTAATGCTGCTATGTTTTTGTATTTTTTTTTTCTCTAAGACATTTTCCCTGTCTTTGAGTGTGAATAAGCTACACAGCACTTTTAGTTTGTTGAGGCATTGTTCTGTAGCGATTGCACAACTAGTGCTGATTCATCCTGGCAGAATATGAAGTTGTCTGTGATCTGGCCAAAGGTAACTCTTAATTTCAGTCATAAAATCCTTTCCCTACTGAATTGAACAGCAACAGCTTTTGTTTATTATGAGCTGGATTTGTGTGTTTCAGGATAGCTATACCTTTGTGCTTCCTGTTCTGAATTTCACACAACTTGCTTTCCATATATTAAAGGCTTTTCATTAGTCACCAACTTTTATCTAAAATGTTTATAGATTTATTGATGGCAGAAGTTTTGGTATATTTTCAGGAGTGTGATTTGAGGCCACAGCTGAAAAGACTTGTAACAAGAAAGTGTGTTGCTGCCAGTTTACCCTGTTAACCCTCGGTGGTTTGTTTTTGCCAGGCAGGAACAGTGAATCGTGGCAGTGAGGTCATTGCAGCCGGAATGGTAGTAAATGACTGGTGTGCCTTTTGCGGGCTGGATACAACCAGTACTGAACTCTCTGTTATTGAGAGTGTCTTCAGATTGAACGAAGCACAACCAAGTACCATTGCTACAAACATGAGGGACTCCTTGATTGACAGGTAAGGAGGATCTAACCCTGTGTGTGAGAACAATCTAAATGGCCAAGATTTTACTACAGTGAAGCTCGAAATCTAGTTGTTTTCAAAGATGATTTTCCCTTCTCTTCCCTCGCCCACCAACTCTTTCATTTTATTCAGTTATTGACAAGAATTACCTTGTAACAAAAAGGTTTGTTCTTTCCTAACTCTTTTGGTTCATAAGGGTACACTGAGGGTGACAGAGCACTGGAACAGGTTGCCAGGAGAGGTTGTGGAGTCTCCTTCTCCGGAGATCTTCAAAACTTGTTTGGATGCAACCTGTGCCACATGCTCTAGGTGACCCTGCATGTGCCATGGGATTCAACTAGATGATCTCTTGAGGTCCCTTCCAACCTTAAGGATTCTATGATTCTAAGTTTTATAGCCTGCAACGTGGAAAAGTAAAACAGATCTTATTACAATTACATAATGCTTTCTTTTTGTGTTAAACAGTATTCACTTCAGGTTTCAATTACTGTTTCTCCAGTGCTTATCTATGGCATATATGATGTTTTTGAAAAAGAAGCATGTTCTAAAAGTTAAAATGTTCGTGACTTTGCCTAGGATCTTGTATTTTGACTGTTCTAAGCCATAATGGTTTTATTTCAAGTGCTTGCTAGAAGCATATGTGCTGCCAGAAAGACTTCAGAGCTTTTCTGATGCCTTTGAACATTTCTGCTGGGTTTCTTTTTGGTTGCTTGGTTAATTAAGTTTTTTTTTTTTTAGGCTTTTAGTCCAAAGCTTTGTCTAACTTCCTTTTTAATAGGAGTCAGGTTTCCTTGTTTTCTATAAGTTCTATATGGTGTAGTAGTGATATGGGATATTGCCTATTCTGTGATGTAGGCAATAAAAAATGTATAAGATATCTTTGGAGGTGAATGTGCCATTCAAACTTCATTTGATCTTTTAACTAATTATAACTCTTAGGGTCAATGCTTTTGTGCTAGAGGTGTAATTCTTGAGGTGTAAATTAGAGGTGTAAATCAAACCAAATTGTTTTCATATAAATATACGAGAATGGTTTATTGCATAGGGAAAGAACAAGGAATTCTTTGAAAGAATTCTTTGCTGTCCTTTCACAGGACTTGCATAAAGGCTTGATGTCTTCTGACATTTAGTCATTTAGTATTTTAGTAGTCATTTTAGACAGTCGTCATTTAGTAATGATGTCATTACTAAACTTGCTCTGAATTTTTACTAACTTCCCAGACAGAGCTGAGCATACATTTCACCCTTGTCAACTTGAAAGGCTGTTCTTACATCTGAATATTAGACCCACGCATTCTGGTGAACTCTTTTTCCAACTCGTATTCTAGGAAGGGAAATATTCTAGGAAGGGAAGGGAAAAAGCACTGCTGCTTTGCAAGTAGAGCTTGAGAACAGACTATACTTTGAAATGCCTTCTGCACTCTCCAGCACTTGATCTGCTAAGTCTTATTTCTGTTTTTGTTTGTTTGTTTTTTCAGCTTGACATGAGAAGTGACAGTTCCCACCTTCCAGGAAGCTCCTAAGGAGTGAAGTGTGAGGCTGCACTGTGGAGTACAGATTTCTAGATTTTCTGCTGCAGGCTTATCACAAGGAAGAGGCTACAAATCCACCTTTGTATAGTGTTTTGTAAACTAAGTATGATTACAAAACTGACTAATAACATGTACAAGTTATAAATAAGGAATGCTGTGTATCCCTCTGCTGATATTCTCTAAGAACAATAGAACTCTTTCTCTCTGTCGTACTGAACCAAACCCCCAAAATATTTACAAATATTTACGCCACAATATTTACTCTTAGCTTTAGAGTATTGGGTATTATTTTGCCTTGAATCATGGATCAGTGTTCTGTTGCACAGCACTGTTTCAGCACACATACAGCACTGTCTTCTGTTTCCACACTTCTGCTAAAGAATAGTACTTCTGCTTTAGGTAGACTTAAGGGCCAAAAGTCGCTTGAGCTTACTTGCTACAAAAGCATTTGGAAGGTATCAGCTGCTCTCTTGTCCTGACTTGTGGCTGTTCCCATATGGCAGTGAAAAGGGATTTCTGAAGTGAGAAATAAGTAAAATGTGCTTTCTTAAAGAGATTAATCCAGAGATGGCTTGTGTGGACTGCCTACGTAAGAGTAGGATTTGGTCTGTTGCCTGCATGTGCGTCGTGACCTGTGTGCTGTTTCTGAGGCATCTGCGAGGGAGCCTAGAAAAGCATGCTACTCTCAGTAGGCTTAAACGTGCTCTGCATGACTTGACCACCTATACCGAGAAATTCTTAGAAACCAGCAAATCAAATGAGGTTGAAATGCTCTCCTCTTGATTTACGTAGATAAAAAGGTAATCCAGTTCTAACCAGTTCCTCCATTCAATCATACATTTCTGACTAGGGAGCTGGCTAGTGCAGGGCATCTGCCCTTGTTGGAGAGCAAGGATGATGAGAAGGAGCTTTAGAGACTGCTTTCAGATACACAGTAGTCGTTTCCTTTTAACCACAACTTTTATTACTTAATGTCTCTTTTATGCTTTTCCTCTTAAATGTGTGTTGAAGGCAGAGGAAGGCCTCTGCTTCCTGTACTAAGGGGAGGTAGAGGCACTTGAATCCACACGGCTGCACTACTCACTTGGGTTTCCTGGAGGACATGGAATACTGTCCTGAATGCTCTGTGGGCATTAGCTCTTTCTTGGCCCTTGTGCTTCAGGCTTTATAGAGTATTCAAATTTCACTTTTGTTGTTGATTTTGCTCTTCAGATGTTTAGGGATGCATTTATAAGTATTTCTTTGATTAAAGGATGTTCTTCAAATAAAGATTGCAATAGAATCTTCTCTGAATTGTAACAGTTGTGCCATCCTGGTTTGTCTGGAAGGATAATGGAGCCAGGGTCAACCCTTTTTAGACAACTCACCTTCCATCTGCCTTTGGGGAAACTTTAAGCAGCCCATAGCCCTTTCTACTGTGTGGCTAACAATCCGTTTGTTTGTTTTTATGGCCCCTTTAATAGACAGGGCCACCTTGCTTGCTACTGACTCCATGTCTCCTCCTTTTAGTATTGAGAGCCACAAGCTACTTTGCTTTGCTCACAGGGCCCCATGTAAAATGGTGGAGTCTGTCCTTACTACAAATGTTGGCATGTATTCACAGCTGCGAAGTGAATAAAGTGGGGGCTTTCTTCTGCACTTACGTAACTGCACTTTTTTCATTCTAATTGATGGGTAGGAACCCGAGTTTGCAGTGCTGTTCTTGGTATGTGTTGTGTGCTTAGTGGTAAACAACATCAACAAAAACATCCAGTCTTTGAGAAATCCAGTTTGGATGTTAAACAGAAAAGATACTGGTGTGGTGGTGGAGATGGTGAGGAGCCAAAGAGGCTATTGCTCACTGTGGTGTCTTGTAAAGACTACAGTGATACTTAAAGATGGGAAGGTGGCAAATGTAATATTCGTTTTAAAGGGCAAATGAGATTTTTTGAACTGGTCAGGTGCATCTATATACAAGGAAAATTTATAGAAATTTTAACATTGGAATTAGTGGAAACATGCATATCTGATATTATGGGAGAATACAAGCCAAGTTTTTAATTTGGAATTCCTGACCTACAGAGTTCTTTAAAGGAGTCCACATGCATGGGAAGAGGGAGGTCTTTTGCAACCTACCTGAATTTGTAAAAGATATTTGGAAGATTTTTCTACCAAAAGGTTTTAATGACTCCAAGTAATCCTATGGATTTAGAGAGCAGGAAACCTACCTTTGGTAGTAAGCAGC
Source organism: Nothoprocta perdicaria (assembly GCF_003342845.1). Lineage (NCBI taxonomy): Eukaryota > Metazoa > Chordata > Aves > Tinamiformes > Tinamidae > Nothoprocta > Nothoprocta perdicaria. Next base: position 1,399,267 of record NW_020455160.1, read on the forward strand.
ACAAGGCAGTGTGACTTCAGGCATTGAGAGGTGTTGCAGGAAAACTACAGCTGGGAAACCACAGCTGATTTATTTGTGCTGTGCGGGACAGATAACCTTAGAAGCTATGCGGAAAAGTCAGAATTAGGTGCAGTAGGATGGAGAAGAGCAGTCTCAGGGTTTTGAGGAAGGAAGGAACATCTTGTAACTCGGGGTTTTGTGAAGAAGTTGTGTAGGGCATGTAGCTTTAATACAGCTTTAATTAATGAAATTAATGCTCCAATTTCCTAAAGCCTTTATCTTTCAGCAGAGACTTTTAAAAAGTGGGAGTCCCCATGGAGTGAGATGGGAGGTCCCACACCCACTAAAACTGAGGATTAATGACTAATTTATAAGGTAAAAGCAAATAACAGAATCATAGAATGGTTAAGGTTGGAAGGGACCTCTAGCAGGTACACCTAAAGCCTGTGGCACAGGGTGGTATCCAGGCAGGTGTCGAAGACCTTCAGAGAAGGAGACTCCACAACCTCCCTGGGCAGCCTGTTCCACTGCTCTGTCACCCTCACAGTAAAGAAGTTCCTCCTCACCTGGAGATAGAACCTCCTGTGTTTCAGCTTGTACCCCTTACCTCCTGTCCTATCACTGGCCACCACTGAGAAAAGCTTGACCCCCTCCTCCCTACAATCTCCCTTCATGTATTTATACATGTTAATCAGATCCCCTCCCAGCCTTCTCTTCTCCAGAAAAAACAGGCCCAGTTCACTCAGTCTCTCCTCATACCAGAGATGTCCCAGTCCCTTAATCACCTTTGTACCTCTCCACTAGACCCTCTCTAGGAGCTCCATGTCCCTTGTATACTGAGGAGCGCAGAACTGCAGACAGTACTCCAGGTGCGGCCTCACCAGAGCTGAGTAGAGGGGCAGAATCACCTCCCTTGACCTGCTGGAAACACTCCTCCTGATGCAGGCCAGGATCACTTTGGCCTTCTTGGCCACAAGGGCACTGCTGACTCATGGTTAACCTGGTGTCAACCAGGACTCCGAGGTCCCTCTCCATGGAGCTGCTCTCCAGCAGTTCGACCCCTAATCTGTACTGATTCCTGGGGTTATTCCTCCCCAGGTGCAGGCCCCTGCACTTGTCCTTATTGAACCTCATTAGGTTTCTCTCTGCCCAACTCTCCAGCCTGTCCAGGTCCCTCTGGATGGCAGCACAGCCCTCCAGAGTGTCGGCCACTCCACCCAACTTGGTGTCATCTGCAAACTTGCTCAGGGTGCTGTGTCCTTGTGCAAGTCATTGATGAACAAATTGAACAGCACCAGGCCCAGTACTGACCCCTGGGAGACACCACTGGCCACAGGCCTCCAACTGGGCTTGGCCCCATTTATCACTACCCCTTGAGCTCTTCCTGGTCTCCCTCAGTCTTAAGGTCGGGATCTGAGCTAAACAATCAGCTGCTTGCAGTGACTGTTGCCTCAGGTACAGTGAGGACAGAGACTTGCATCTCTGTCACCACACATTCTCATGGTGATGCACGTTTCAGGCTTGAGTAACTCAGTTTTATCCTTGTCTATTTTTGCCTCGGAACCAAGCATCTTTACAGTATGTACCTGTCATTTCAGTTTCCAGGGACTGAAAGTACTTTGTGCTGTTCCCTGCCATACAGGGCCTTCTAAAACCCTGTACTTTGGGGCAGGATTTACTGAATGCACAGAGAAAAGTGTATGAAAATCACATTCAGCATCCTTTTTTTTTACAGTAACAAGGTAAATAAGAACAGGATTTTGGGAGGACAGCTGGTTACTTTTAAGATACCTCAGCTAAACCTTGTTCTGGATAATACCAGAGCTGACTTTTCTATTTCTTTTACCAAAAAAGCAGCTCAAATACTAAAACTGGATTTTCAATAGCCTTCTGGGCTTGCAACAGGTATCCTTTTGTGCTCCCAGCAGAAATAAAAACATGAAAATATAGGAATAACTACAGTGTCTGGGGTAGGGAGATTGTTTTACTGTTGTGTGTGTGCAGTGATTCTTGATGCTTTGGTAGTGTATCAGCCTCAAACTGCAAGTGTGCTCTACTGGGCAGATGCTGCAGAGTTGACTTGAACTTGTGCCATGGGCAGCTCCTGGATTTCCCAAAGGTTAGTGACTGATCTGAAGTTATTGCAAACTAAAAAAAAATCCAAAAAATTTTAGATTGGAAATCTAAAATATGCAGCATTTACCTGCACCCAAAGGGTGCATCAGAATATGCAGTCTAGTGTGCACCAGGAACCAGCCAAGAGGTAGCTGTTAAACAGAAAAGGCACCCAACTGTTACCCCAGCCTTTTATTCTCCAGGCTTAGCAGTTCCAGCTCTTCAAACCTTTCCTCATAGGAGAGAGGTTCCACTATCTCATTGGAGAGAGGCTCCATTATCTTAGAAACGCTCTGAACTTACTCTACTAGCACCATATCTGCTGGCAATACTCTTCTTACTGCAACCCAGACTACCATTGGCCTTCTTGACCACCCACAAGGGTGGCCACGAAGGGTGGCCACAAGAAGGCCCTTGCTGACTCGATGTCAACTTGTTGTCCACCAGGACTCCAGGTCCTTCTCTGCAGAGCTGCAGATCAGCCTCCAGCCTCTTCTGGTGCATGCAGTTATTCTTCCCCTGGCGCAGGAACATGCACTTGCTCTTGTTGAACTTCACGAGGTTCCTCTCCTCCCATCTCTCCAGTCTTGTCAGGTCTCTCTAAATGGTAGCACAGCCCTCTGTGGTTTTAGTCACTTCTCCCAGCTTGGTACCATCAGCACACGTGCTGAGGAGGCACTCTGCCACTTCATCCAGGTCCTTGATGAAGAAGTTGAACTACACTGGACCCAATACAGACTCCTGGGGGCCACCACTAACTGCAGGCCTCTAACCAGACTGTTCCAGAGCCCAACCTTGAAGAGCCCTTTCTCAACTCCTCTGCTGGCTGACGATGTAGCCAATGCCTCCTGAGCTTGTCCAGAAGCAGGTTATGAAAACCTGTGCTTGATAGTCAGGTTCAAACTAGGTTTGGATGGAGACAACAGTCTGCCTTTTGACATGACAGGGTAAAAATAAAAACAGACACTTCTCCAGACTATAAATTTTGTTTTCCTTTTTTTCTTTTTTTTTCTCTCTCTCTTTTTTTTTTTTTTTTTTTTTTTTTTTTTTTTTTTTTTTTTTTTTTTTTTTTTTTTTTTTTTTTTTTTTTTTTTTTTTTTTTTTTTTTTTTTTTTTTTTTCTGCAAATTGCTCACGGCTCACGGCTTTGGGCTGTCACAGCTTCCAAAGAGATGGCAGCATACAGATGAGTTCAAGGTAGCACATGGCTGTGACATTCATAGTGCGCGCTCTACCACATATATCAGACACATAGGAACATACTCAGCAGCGTGGTGGGGTGTGGTCTAATTCACAGCTCTGATTTTATTTGGTCCTTTGCACTCCTTCACCCATCACGAGACACTATCACATTTTTCACCAAAATTCAAAGTTTTGCATCTGCTTACGTTGCAATTATGTTTAAACACAATAAATGGCTTCTCTATGAAAATTAAATATAAAGAACAAAATGCAATTTGAGACCACTCAGTATGTAGTGGGCTTCACTAAAGGTATCTATTTGCCTATTTAATTTTTCTCAGCGTAATATTTGAGTGCTAGTTAGAAATTTAGAATGCTAAAAATCTTTCTTAATTCTTCTTCCTTATCACTGTAATAACAAATACTTAAAGCATTAATTGGCAAGAAAATAAATATTCTTTGAATTTTCTCATAGTTGACTTTTCATGAAGCTGTTGGGGTTTTTTTTGTTTTGTTTTGTTTTGTATAGTAAGAGGTCAGTGCTTTGTGCTTCCGTTGCACTCAGTAAAATTCACTTATTGGTAGAGGGTCTGTGCTAATCACCTATCTCTTAGGCTCAGCATCTAAAACACTATATATCCTATGTGAATGGCACTTTCCTACAGGACTGGACTTTACCATTACATTGCATTGCAAGAGAGTCTTCTTCCACTCTGATTTATGGTAGGAAAATTAGCATCAACAGTAAAATGGGCTAAGTTTGTGGACAGGCACCACAGCCTGAACAATTCACCACTGTAAGAGAGAGAAACAGAAGCTGCTGTTTTAAGAGGAGACTTGCAGCAAGTTACTAATTGAACGTTCAGATAGTTCTCTACAATTTCTCTGATTCTCATGCTTCTGGCAAATGTGGCTAGTGATGAACTCTTCTACTGTATGGCATGCGTCCCTTTACCTTTGCCAAATATTTGCAAGTGAAGAGGTGAGCAAAAACAACAACAAAAAAACATATCTAAGTCATACAATGTTTGTAACATCTACAGAGATTAGATTTAGTTCTACAGACAGGCCTAATTCTTACTGTATCTTGACCATTTCAGCAAAATAAAATAACAATCTCACTCCAAACATTTCCATTCTCCTTAAACCCAACAAACAATTTCCACAAGCTAGTTACACATGCCACACTACAACAATTCATCTTTTCCCAGCATCTTAACAGGGGCAGAGTGCAATGTACTCTTATACATATTTTTTTCATTATATTCATAACCATCAGTTCATTGTTTCTGGCTGGTGGGAGCTTAAAACAGCATTATATCATATTTAAATACCCCTTTCATGAATGACTCCCAAAACAAAAACATGCATTCCCATGACTGGTTTCTTTAGACCCAAATATTTGTCTTCAGATTGTCCCAATCTAGGGCTTGATGTTAGTAGGTAATGTTATGTTGTCTGGTTTGGTGCTTCTTGAGCTTCTGCTCTATACTCAGTTACCTCTTGGAGCACTTAATGGTTTCTTTTGCACTATGCTGAGTGGCAACATCAAGTAATCATGAATGTACAAAACCTCTGACCAGCAGGTATTGGAAAATTGTATCCGGGTAATTCCCTGGATTTTGTAATAAACTAAGAAGATCTTTTAGAATGATTCAGCATCAGAATGCCTTCTACTTAGGATACTGAAGTGTTCCTGTTCATAGATTTCATGATCTTAATTCATTTATGAGACAGCTATTAAAAAAATGAGTCTTGAGGAGTGGTTTAGCTACACTGGAGAATGCTGGGTTTAACAGGGAGCATCGGTGCAGGGCACTGAGGGAAGTTTCCCAGGTCAGTTGAAAAAAGTCTGAAGAAAGCCTGTCTCGAAGTCTCTGACATTGCAGAGTGAGCCTATGGTGAGCGGCACACCTAGAGTGATACATGGCCGAGGCAGCAAGAAGCTAAAGACTCCATACTGCAAGGCTGTCTATATTTTTTTTTCCAGTTTTTCTGCTTCTTTCCATCCCAGGAGGTTCAAAGTTTGTATGTCGCTGAAGTTGTTTTGTCTGGTAGACTTTCAAATGCCACTTTTAAAAATTATTATTTTTTTTCCTGTAGTCCTCACGGGAACAATGAATGGAAATGTGCCGCTGGCTGTGTCATACCCATTCCTGGACAGGTCTTTTGTAATACACAACATTTTGCTGCACTTCTTTGTTCTTAAACTGGAAGATCGTATACACCAGGACAAGGATACACAAAGACAAAATGCAAGGGATGACAACTGCAATTGCATTTACAGTGCTAGGCACATCATTTATTGTCACCATAATATCCACATCGTCGTGGGGGAGGTGTCTATCTTTGCTCCGTTCAACATCCTTCTGGTTACAGCCCATCCAGTCTTTGAGAATTGACCTGGGGTAGCCTGGCTCCACACTCAGCCGCTGGTTATCAAACTTCCAGTAGTCCTTCCCTTTGTAAAAGTAAGTATAAACTAGAAAAGAGAACAGAATATTAGTCACCACACCATTTCCCACTTGATAATCTCTTTTTGTCTATGTGAAGTTCACAGCACCTGAAAAGCTGGAAGGATGGTGGCTATTTAGGCAAATAAGATGCATTCATCAAGGATGTTCCACAAATACAGCTATGCTAAGTCATTTTTGGAGCTAGGAGTTAAAGGAGAAGCTCTAGCCCTGGCCTGCGGGAGCTTTGCTGTCATTGATGTGTACAGTTCCCCTTGGCCAAGTGGATGATCGTGATTTAAGCTGAGAATAACAAAAAGACTAGCCTCACTCCCTCTTCACCCCAATTTCAAAGCAAATGTGCTGCAATAATGTTTTTTTCTACTAAAGCATCTGCAAATATGTGCTCCTCATTAGAGAGCCACATAGTGACAGAATAAGTATCTGCTTGTGCGTGATAGAGCTTGACTGAATACTTATACATGTATGGTTCCTTCCACTCGACTTGAGGGAGCAAATGCTGAATAAGATCAGTCCTTTTGGTCACAGCATCTGGAAGGTTTGGCTTTCATTAAAACATTCTTATCATGCTGTTATCAAAATCCTTATGCTGTGTATTGTCTGAACTACCTCTTGCCTTCCCAAAGAACTCCAAAACTCCTTTTCTAATCAGTCTCAAATGATTTGAAAAGGGAGGGAGCATTGGGTCACTTGCTTCTGACTTTCTGCTTAGCTGGTTCTCACTGCAGTCTTCCAGACATCCAGCCTGACAGCCCTTGTCTCACATCACTGCCCCAAAGAGCTGGAATTACAGTAAGAAATTGATAAGGTTCATGGGTTGGGATGATGGTCAGGAAGAATCACAAACTGCCTGAACTCAGAGGTGTCAAAGTGACCTTGGCTTTTCTATCTCAATTTTTATCTCAGTCCAAATATTTGTAACAACTCATTTTCAACAAATTCCTAAACTAAGCAAACTAATCTTATAGTTGGAGTGATGGCAGATACATACAGCCTTCCTTGCTGATAAAAGCTCCTTGTGGAGCCTGAGGGATTCCTCTCCACACAGTGATGGGCTTTGGGTATCCTGGATCCGTTGCTCGCTTGTCTTCATTGTATCTCCAGTACTTGTCTCCTTTGAAGAAGTAGGTTTTACCCACAGGCTCCCAACGCAAAGCTGTGTCAATGCCTTCCCGGGGAAGACAGCTATCCAGTTCCACAAGCCTATGTGGATATCCTGGTTCTGCTGTCACTTCTTTAAAAACCCAATATTTATCTCCTAGAGATGAAGAAGAGACAGAAACAGATGGATTTGCCTGTTTAATAGATGATAAAAATATAAAATAACTACAAGGAAACATAATATAATGAGGACTTCCACAGCTTAGCTATGGTTTATATGAAAAAGCTGCTTCTTCCTGTTTATTTTAATTCTCATACCTCTTGTTTTCATTTGATGTTTCTTGGATCTTCTTGTGGCAGGGATTTAAACAATTGTTCCCATTCAATTTCTCTACATCTATGTGATCTTAGCTCTTATGTGATCTTAGCCTCTCTTGATCATCTCTTATTCAGGTTAAGGGGTTCTGGGCTATTTAATTGTTCTTTGTAGGAGGTTATTCCATATTTTTGAGCAATCCTGCTATCTTTCTCTGAACCTTCTCCAGTTTTAATATTTTATTGAGATGTGAGACTGAAAGTGCACGCATTATTTCAGAAGAGCAAGCACTGTGCTTTTATACAGAGGCTTCGTGATGCTTTCATTCTTCTTTGCTTATACCTTACTCTCAAAAGACAGGATTTTCTCCAGAAATGTCAAGGATCTAATAATGGTCTCAGCATGAGAATGGATATGTAGTGCCTTTAGAAAGAGTATCAAACAGCAAATTTTCCCATCTCCTCAGAAAAAGCATATGGGCATGCCATTACAATTGAAGCTTGATATGTAATACAATACAATATAATAAAATAAAAGTAATGTGTAACTATATATTTATGCATTTTCAATATCTTTGCTATGAAAGAAAACTGTGATTTCAGGCAAGGATAGGTTTGTACTCAAATATACAGTACCTTTGAAGAAAACAAATTTTCCATCAGACCTCTCATAGGCTGCATCAATCTTCGCCGGGAGGCCTTTCCAGAACTGCTCAATTTGCATGGGATAGCCCTCCTGCACTCGGTTGTTGCGCAGACGCCAGAACCACCGATCCTGAGAAGAGCAGAATGGTCTTTAGACTGCCTGAGTATTTTTATTTTGCAATCATATGAGATTGGGGGAGGGGGAGGAAGTGTCCATCGTCAAGCACTACTAATCCCTGCCAAAGGTGAATAAGCACAAAGTCCTGGTTCAGACTCCAACCCAGCCCAACACTGTCTCCAGTAAGAAAAATGCTTCATGTTGCAACTAGCACTGTGCTTTCCCCAAAAGGGTGAAAAGTTCATTGCTGGTGCTGAGTGAAAAGGGCAGGAAGCAAAGTAGGAAAAGAGAGGAAAGAGGAGCAGGAGGAAGCACTAGGAACTCATCTGTAAGTTCCTTGCATGTCTTCCTGCTGCAGTGTCATTCTTGACCCAGTGCAACTGATGCTGAACTATCAAACTCCAGGATCCCTTAGATAATAACAGGACTGTTAGTTAAAAAGTCACAGTGGATGCTTAGAGAAGAGTAAGAGCAGGGCAAGAACATGTGATACATTTCTCAAATACTGTCCCACACTTCTACTATTTACAGTTCAGGCATTTTCTGCAAGTGACAGGGCTTGCCCACTTTTAGTCACCTTCAATATTTCCCTGTCCACTTTCATACTTACTGGGCAGAGTGCAAGGTACAGGTATTTTGGGTGTGAGACCCTGGTCTTCTAGATTCAAGGCACTCTAATATGCAGGCTACGGAGCAAACAATCTCTTTCAGCTTTGGTGGTAATTTATGAACAAGGTTGATTCAAACTCCCCAAGAGTTTCAGATAGGTTTAGTGCTATAAATTCCCAACAGAAAAGCATGCTCTCTGAAGCCAAGGCTTCAGCTGATGCCATCTCTGGCATGAATGAAGCTTAACCCCCCTTCTGTCACTGGCATTGCCTTCTGGCTGTCAGGTGACTCCTTTTTCGTCTTGGTGGCATCTGAACTGTCTGCTAATTCTGCTGGTTCCCTTTTTGGTGTGCAGGTTGCCTGGGCAGTTTGTTTAGCTTGCAAATCCTACCAGGCATATGTTTATAAATATTACGGATCCAATCTGCTTACACTTTTTGCTAACATTACTCATTCACTAGCTTCAGGGGAACAAGGTTATTTTTAGAGACATTTCAAATGCTACTGTAACTGCCTTATACTTTAATTTTCTTTCTCAGTGGAAAGCCTTGTGGTTAAGTCAGAATTCTTAATACCTTGAAAACAAACATTTCTCCTCTAAAGAGAGCCACAGTGTTGAAGTTGCCATCACAGATATTCGGTTTTGTGCCTGGAGGAGAAGGCCTATCACCCAGAGGAGGACTAGGAGGTCTTGGTTGTCTCTCATGTTTTCTTTCTGAAGTAGAATGAATTCTGCGAACAGGAAGAGTTGGTAAAGGCCTAGTTGGCTCCAATGGCTCAACAGGTGGACCTAAAAGTGAAAAGAAAAGTGCTTAACCAGGTGAACAGCTTTAGATTTTCCTTCTTCACTCTCAGGTTTTAAAAGTCTGCAGGCAGCCTTGGGAATTATTTATATATTCCTTATGCACTGTATACACACAAGAATCCATTCCTTAGAAATGGGAAGCAGCATGAGATGCATCCACATGTGAAGGATGTTCCAAAACAGACAAGTGACAAAAATTGAAGAGAGAAAGTTTTTGTAGATCTTCCCAAGGAGGCTGGAGATAAAGGGGAGTACATTCCCAACACTACATTATCATGGTAACTACATGGAGAATTTAGGAACAGGAAAGCAATTTCTTTATTACAATTCTTTCACTGAAGTTTATTCTTAGAACACTCAGGGAACTCTAAAGTGATAAGGGACACTGTTTACTCTCATTTAAATTATGGCATCTCCCCAACCACAGCAGCCTAAAGAACCACCTAGGAAACTAGTATTTGCAAATGACAGTACTGCCATTCCCTGAAATTGCAAAGCAATTCCCATTTGATTGGGATTCAGTTTAGTCCTGAGATGTGGCAAGGTTGCAGGAATCTAAAGAGCTACAAAAACATACAGAACTGATAGCTGGAGCAGAAGTCTACTTTTAAGCTGAATCTGCCATATTTTTGCTAGTTATTATTTTGTTAACAATAAGTGATAAAATCTGGAACAAGCCAAGTAAAGAGAAGCACTGCAAGATTTCTTGTTGCTTCCCACAGAAAGTCACAAGTTAACATGACAATGAGCTGAAGGCTTCTGGAGGGCAAAGATTTTGGAAAGTTTTATATTTGGTGTAATCAAATGGTATTTCATTGCAACATTAAAAATATTGTCTGTAGGCTTCGTGGATGTTCTGCACAAAAGGTGCCATTCAGTCAATAGAATTTAGTCCAAGCTGCTGCATAATCAGCCCAGAAATGTCCACCAGTAAATCCTGTGAGGAGCCTAGTCTTTATGGTACAGATGCAGCACATTTTCCAGGAAGAGAGACCCAGGTCAAGCTTAAAAATTTCAAGCAATTGAAAATCCTCCATAACATTTAGTAAATTGTGCCAATGATTGTCATGCAAAAGTCTACATTTTACCCTTTGTTAATGAATTGTTACTGAATTTGTGCAGTTTTAGATTCAGCTTTTTTTTTCTTTTTTTTTTTCTTTTTCAGTGTCTGCTAAGTGTTCCAACATCTAAAAATTCACAGGTCTTGAATTATTCTTTCTTTAACTTCCCCTTTATGAGTAAAACAGGTAAGTTCTCTGTGGCTGCTGCTGCAAGGCTTTTGTTGTTGTTTTTTTTTGTTATGTGACACATCTCTCCAAACACTGCCTCTTATAAGAGCAACAGAGCTTCAGTCCCTGTTAGATGATTGAGGGTGTATTTACATTAGTGTTTTACTTCAGATCAGGAATGTTCATTTGAAGAGAATCTCTCAGTTGTTTACCCTAGTTTTAGATGAAGTTAGACTAGAAGATGCATTTCTAGAACACATCTAACCTACTCCAGCTGCAAACAGGATGAACATGACAGGAGTCCAAAGTAAGATTTGGGCCCCAGAATGCATGCAGTGTGGGTGTCAAGTCCTCAGCACTACTCTTAACACCATTCCTAAATGCTGCTGTGGCTACAGATAAGCTACTCATTCCTGGTAATAGCCATGGATATTGTTTTGCTAATACAGACAACAGGCAATGTATTGCCAGGTGAAGTGCACAGGCTGTGTACTGTCCTTTGCTCCAATAAGCTGCACTCCAGTTGCCAGCAGAGGAACAGGTATTTCCTGTCCTTCCAGCTTGGTTCACAGAATCATAGAATCACAGACTGGTTAAGGTTGGAGGGACCTTTAGAGATCATCTAGTCCAATCCACCTGCACACACAGGGTCACCTAGAGCTTGTGGCATAGGATTGCGTCCAAGCGGGTCTTGAAGATCTCCAGAGAAGGAGACTCCACAATCTCTCTTGGAAACCTGTTGCAAGGCTCTGTTACCCTCACTGTTAAGATTTTTTCCTTAAGTTCCTGTGGAATTTTTGGTGCTTCAGTTTGTGGCCGTTTCCTCTAGTTCTATCAGTGGCCACCATTGAAAAGAAGCTGGCCCCATCCTCTTCACTCCCTTCCCTGAGGTATTTATATACACCGATCAGATCCCCTCTCATTCTTCTCCAGGCTGAACAGGCCCAGCTCTCTCAGCCTTTCGTCATAGAGGAGGTGTTCCAGGGCCCTGATCATCTTCGCAGTCCTGCGCTGGACTCTCTCCAGCAGATCCACATCTCTCTTGTACTGGGGAGCCCAGAACTGGACACACTCTCCAGATGTGGCCTCACCAGGGGAAACGATCACCTCGACCTGCTGGAGACACTCTGGTTAACGCATCCCAGGATCCCATTGGCCTTCTTGGCCATGAGGGCACACTACTGCCTCATGGTCAACTTGTCATCAAATATGATGCCCAGGACGTTGCACTTGCCCTTGTTGAACTTCACAAGGTTTATCATCGCCTAGTCATAGAATCATAGAATCATAGAATCATAGAATGCCGAAGGTTGGAAGGGACCTCAGAGGTCATCGAGTCCAACCCCCCTGCTCACGCAGGGTCACCTAGAGCACGTGGCACAGGGCTGCATCCAAGCGGGTTTTAAAGATCTCCAAAGAAGGAGACTCCATAGCCTCCCTGGGCAACCTGTTCCAGTGCTTTGTCACCCTCACAGTGAAGAAATGCTTCCTTAAGTTCCTGTGGAACTTCCGATGCTTCCGTTTGAAGCCATTTCCTCTAGTCCTATCACTGTCCACCACTGAAAAGAGGCTGCCCCCCTCCTCCTCACTGCCTCCCTTGAGGTATTTATACACGCTGATCAGGTCCCCCCTCAGCCTCCTCTTCTCCAGGCTGAACAGACCCAGCTCCCTCAGCCTTTGCTCACAGGGCAGATGTTCCAGGCCTCTGATCATCCTGGTAGCCCTGCGCTGGACTCTCTCCAGCAGCTCCTCATCCCTCTTGTACTGGGGAGCCCAGAACTGGATGCAGTACTCCAGATGTGGCCTCACCAGGGCTGAGTAGAGGGGGATGATCACTTCCCTCGACCTGCTGGAGACGCTTTTCTTAATGCACCCCAGGATCCCATTGGCCTTCTTGGCCACCAGGGCACACTGCTGCCTCATGGTCAACTTGTCGTCCACCATGACACCCAGGTCCCTCTCTGCGGGACTGCTCTCTAGCAGGTCCACCCCTAATCTGTACTGGTGTCCAGGGTTATTCCTCCCCAAGTGCAGGACCCTACACTTGCCCCTGTTGAACCTCATGAGGTTTCTCGCCGCCCAGTCCTCCAGTCTGTCCAGGTCCCTCTGGATGGCAGCACAGCATCCAGTCTGCCCCAATCCCTCTTGATGGTGGCACAGCCCTCTGTGGTATCAGCCACTCCTCCCAGTTTGGTATCATCAGCAAACTTGCTGAGAGGGCACGCTGTCCCTTCATCCAGGTCGTCCATGAATAAATTGAACAGGACTGGGCCAAGGACTGACCCCAACTGGACTCTGTGCCACTGATTACCACCACTGATTTGTTCCATCCAGCCAGTTCTCAATCCACCTCACCGTCCACTCATCTATCCCACAGTTCCCAACATTGCACAGGAGAATGTTATAAGAGACAGTGTCAAAAGCATTACTGAAGTCCAGATAGATGACATCCACCGCTCTCCATCTATCCAGCTCGTCATTCCATTATAGAAGACTATCAGGTTAGTCAAGCGTGATTTCCCCTTGGTGAATCCACACTGACTATTCCTGAGCACTTTCTTGTCTTCCATGTGCTTGGAGAAAACAGCCAGGATGGGCTGTTCCCACTTTTCCAGGGATGGAGGCCTGTAGTTGCCTCGGTCCTCCTTCTTGCCCTTTATGAAGACAGGCATGACATTGGCTTTCTTCTAGTCCTCAGGCACCTCCCCTGTTCTCCAGGACATTTTGAAGATGATGCCAAGTGGCTTAGCTATAACATCTGCCAGCTCACGCAGCACTCTGATGTGCATCTCATCACTGCCCATGGATTTGTGGGTATCAAGTTTCCCTAAGTGCTCTCTGACCCAATCTTCCTCTACCCAGGAGAAGTCTTCCTCTCTCCAGGCTTCTTCTCTTGTCCCTAGAGTCTGGGATTCCAGAGGGCTGCCCTTGGTAAACACTGAGGCAAAGAAGGCATTCAGCAATTCTGCTTTTTCTGTGTCTTTCCTAACCAGTGCACCCACCCCGTTTACCAGCAGACCCACATTTTCCCTGAGCTTCCTTTTGTTGTTAATATGAAGAAGTTCTTATTATTATCAATTCCAAATTGCCTTGGCTTGCCTTGTAGCCTCCCTGCATTCCATGACAACATTCCTTTATTGCTCCCAAGGGACCTGTCTTGTCTTCCACATTCTGTATACTGCTTTCTTCTGTTGGAGCTTTGCCAGGAGCATCCTGCTCATCCACGCAGGTCTCCTGCCCCCTCTGCCTGACTTCTCACACACAGGGATGCACTCTTTCTGAGGATGGAGGAAATGCCACTTGAAAACTAACCAGCTCTCCTGGGCCCCTCTTCCTTCTAGAGCCCTAGCCCGTGGGATCTTTCCAAGCAAGTCTCTGTAGAGGCCAAAGTAGGCCCTCCTGAAGTCCATGGTTACAAGGCCACTTACAGCCCTGTTTCCTCCTCTTTGGATTATGAACTTCACCAACCCGTGACTGCTGCAGCCAAGGCTACCCCCTCCCTTCACATCTCCAACAAGTCCCTCTCTATTTGTCAGTACCAGGTCCAGTAGCCCATCTCTCCTCGTTGGCTCCTCCACAACTTGTGTCAAAAGTTATTGCCAATGCACTGCAGAAACCTTCAGGACCGTTTGTGCCTCGCTGTGCTGTCATTCCAGTTGATATCAGGGTAGTGGAAATCTCCCATGAGAACAAGTGCCTATGACCTCGAGGCAACTTCCAGCTGTTCTATAGAAGGCCTAATCAACCTCCTCTTCCTACAGGTGGCCTGTAGCAGACACACACCACAGTGTCTCCCACATTATCCTGCCCTTTAACCCTTACCCACAGGCTCTCAGCTCACTTATCATCCACTTCCAGGTCGAGCTCCATGCATTCCAGTTGCGCTCTCACATACAGAGCAACTCCAGCACCTCGCCTTCCCAGCCTATCCTTCCTAAAGAGCACGTAGTCTTCCATGACAGCACTCCAGTCGTTTGAGCTATCCCACCATGTCTCCGTAATTCTGATAAGATCACGATGCTGGGACTGCACACATATCTCCAGTTCATCCTGTTTGTTCCCCATGCTTTGTGCATGTGTACAGGCATTTAAGGGACATATTTGAGCCTGAAGGTTTCCCAGAAAGAGGACCCTCTATAATCCTATCCTATACTCACTTCCCCACTACCATACTCCTGCTGGGCACCTTCTGACTTTGGCTGCAAGACATTGATTGTCCTGTCTATGTTACACTCCCCTTCCCACTTCTTGCTTAATTTAAAGCCCTTCTAATGAAGTTGGCCAGCCTTTTGGCAAAGACACATATGTTACTCTTGCTGAGGTGGCTCTCATCATTCCCCACTAGCTGGTGGTCCTCAAACAGATTCCCATGGTCATGGAAACCAGAACCCTGTTGCCAATACCAGCAGCATAACCAGTTGTTAACCTGAAATATTCGCCATCGCATCTTTGAATCTGTTCCCCTCATTAGCAGGATAGAGGAGAACACAACCTGGGCTCCCACACTTTTGGCTGCCATCCCTAGGGCACTGAAATCTCATTTGATGTTGCTCAGTTTCCCTATGATGTCATTAGTGCCTACATGAAACAGTAACGGGATAATAATCAGACTCCTGGACAAGTCTTGGCAGCCTCTCTGCAATATCCCTTATGTGAGTCCCTGGAAGGCAACAGACCTCTCTGGATAAGAGGATGGGTCTACAAATTGGTGCCTCCATGCCCTACAGGAGGGAGTCATCCACAGTCATCACTCATCGCTTCTTCTAGGTGCTCAGCTCAAGAGCCCTTCCTTTAGAGATCTCAAGGCTTTCTCAGGCTGGAAAGCTGATTGAAGCAGGATTAAGTTGAAAGTGGTGGGGAGGGGGATGCTTTAGAAGAAGGAATGGGAATGGGGAAAAAAGTTTTTAGATGAATCTCTTGCTACATATAGAAAATAGAGTTTGTGCAGATGGAAAATGGTGTAAGTGGGAGCAGGATGCAAGTTAAAATGGCAGAAAATTGGGAGTCTGCAATGACTGCCAAAAATACCTGAAAAAGTTAAGCTTGAAAACCTTTTAAACACTTGATGAAGACAGGAAACGTTTGTGTTGAGGAAAGCTAGGTCTTTGCTGGCACTTAAGCAAGAGAGCAGTAATCAGTGAGTTATGACACACATACATGACAGTCATATGACACACATGACAGCCATCCTTTTAAACAGCATTTGCACTCTTGTGCAGCCATTTATACAGCTCCAAGATGCTCTGTTTTGTAAATAAGGTTGTGCATGCTGGTATTGAAGGGTCTCTAACATACATCCTACATTGCAAGATTCCTTGTTAGGAGGCTAACCCAAGGGTCACCTTTCCAAATGAGATTGTTGCTGCAGAAGCAGCAGATGCTTCAGAAGTTATTCTGCACCCACCCCTCCCCCATACCAAATCAAGGATGTGTTTAGAGATCAGAAAAGTCTCTTTGGTGGTTGGTTTAACTGATCTCGTAGATCATTTTCAGATGACAGACAGTTGGTAATTTGTACAAGACCGTCACCAGTTCCAGCACAAAGTTGAGCCACGTGCTGGCTTGAGCCACGTGCTGCAGGAGGCAGCTAGAAGCAAATTTACAAAATGATCATAAAGAAGCTTCAAGAAGCACCTTTCCCTTGAGACAGGGTGAACTGTGCAGCAATCTGCAATGCAAAGAGGAGCACAGGCTCTAAGAGTCTGGTAGAGAAGCAAGAATGCATTACGTATTTGAACTGCTAGGTGGAAAGACACACAGTGGGAAAGGGAGCTACAGTCCAGTCTGGGCGGGTCTGCTTCTCAAACGCAGCAAATGGATGGAGATATTCACAACAATAATGATTCTGATTTATCAGAAGCGGCAAGCCAAAAACTTCACATTTGGAGATCAGAGGAAAGGAAGAATATAACTTTACAGAGATCACAGGTAGTTATAAGAATATTTAAATAAAAATCTTTTATCCTTTACCTCTTTTAAGAGAAAAAGAGTGCGATGAACTTGAGGATCAAAATTACACACACTGATTACTCAGTATGAATCAGAAAAGATTCAGGGGAACCAGGGATCTACATGAACTGAAGCATGTGCAAGAGCAGTGGGAAGAGTACACAAGTCACTACTAACTAGGAAAGCTGGGGCAAAAAATGTATTTGTGGTGTGCGAGGGCCAAAATAGTTCTGGATCTGAAAGAGGTATCCAGGCTTCCCATACATTTCAGAGGTGATACGACAATTTGCGTGCATGCAGACCTCTGGAGCATCAAGGTATAATGAAACTCCCAGGGCTACCTGCCTGTGCTATCCAGTTTTACAGTCTGGGCCACCTACATCTGCAGGCCAGAACCCCAACTCCATACTTGCTCTCTTCTATGTATTCCTGCTACATGTATGATATCCTCAGGCCTTGTCTGCTCTCCTGCTGTATATCCTCAGTCCCATGAACAAGTACACAAGGTTGTCACCCGATCCCCTACGCTCTTTCTTCAACCCAGACTCCAACCCCAAGCCTTCCCTCAGATCTACTTTTTGGAGATGGCACGGTCACGCCAAGAAAAGACACCGTCTTGAAGCCAAAACCTGCTTCTTCAGGCAGGGCAGTGACATGGCCAGAAGACTTTCATCCAGAAAGGTACTTCTGGATTGCTAGTACTTCATGGCAAGAGTACTGCAATACTTCTGGCCAGTTTGGCCAGAAGACCAAAACATGGAGCTGCTCCTGCAGTCGCAGTCACTAGATTCCCCCCACTCTAGTTCAAGCCCAGCTGGGCTCTAGGAGGACTCTCAAAACTGTGAGAAACCTTAATGGAGACCTTAATAGAGAAAGCAAAGAAGAGGTCATCCAAGATCACAGCACAAGCCTGGAGAGAGTATGAGGCTGAAATCAGATAAATTGCAAATGAGATGAGCAAAGATGTTTTACTTTAGATGTATATTAACTAATGAAGAATTCCAGTTATATCTTGAAACCTGAATTTCTTAAATAAATATTCAGAACAATGCTCACAAGGGAAGGCTGCTGATATTTAGGAAAGATTAGCCCCACCTACCAGATGCCCGGGCAACTCTAGGGACAGCTACCATACAAATTTGCATTGAAAGTACCCAGAGATATTTGAAAGACTAAAGCTAATCTGCCCTAAGGGCATGCCCAGGGACTTCCTATAGCATCATAACAAATGGGCTCATTTCAGGTCAGGAGTACCTCAAAGGGAAGAGGTTGTAGAGAGAGAACCAAAGAAATCCACCTCAGTCATGCTGGACATTATTGAGGGGGAACTGCAAGAAAACAGGTCTTGCCAACAAAATGCTGCAAGTGTGTTGGGGCCCGCTCCGAGGACGGCCGTACAGTGCCTATTAGCAGGCAGRATGCCTTGTTAGTAGATAACCAACTTCAAGGCCGACAGTGTACTTGTTCCATCAGCAGCTCAAAAACAAAGGCAGCTGTCTGGCTGCTGTGTGACCATGAAGCTGATTGGAGAGTAGCTGTGGCGCACTTGTTTTTAGGCATAAAAGGTATTGTATTCGGAACCTTATAGGTAAACTTAGACGGGATTGGAGGCCAGCCCCGGAGACAGTGGCAAGACAGAGGGGAGAGGAGAGTGTGTAAAATCATGATTGGCCAGGGGTGCGGCTTACGGCTTACTGTATAAAAGTGTGCTGGAATCTTCAATAAACAGAGCATTGACTTAATCTCTATGAGACTGCGTCTTTGACTCCGGACGCTCCCTTGCATCACAAGTGGCCAGAGTGAAAACCTGGGGAAAAGATGTTTAAACAGGTACAGTAACTATTACGGTTCATGAGAGGGAACTGAAGGGACTGTGATTGAGTACTTGAAGAAAAATGCTGCAAAATGCTATGTGTGATGTGCCATGCTCAACTTTGTGGCACCTGGTTGCAGCATTTGGGTGAGTTTGTGGGCACAAGGTATACAAAGCTGCAAATTAAAGACAGTTGGCAGTAGAAAGGAGCTAAGAGATAAACACAACAAAAGCAGAACAGGAAGAAAGTGGTTGCACAGTGCACTTGTCCATGGACTAGATAACAACCCAGTCCTAGTATTATGTTTTCTGTGAGAGTCAGCAGACAGTAATAGACATAGCATTGAGGAAGCAATAAGCGTAAAGAATTTCTTTTTTGCTGAGCACTCTGTGGTTTAACACTCTTGTAGTTTAGCACACAGCCAAGACATTTGAGGTCAGAATATGTAGTTACTAGATGCAGAGTCATCATTGCATAGATACAGCAATCAGAGGCAAAAGGCACCTGTCTAGGTTACATTGAGCTAAACAATATTGAATATAGACTGAAGATAAAATTGGATTATGTAGAGCTGTGGTAGCCAACCAAAAAATTCAGATGTGGCCAAAGCTGGAAGCATTAGAAAGACTCTCTTCCATCAAATGGCCTAGTAAAGGAAAAAAGATGCTTCAGCATAACCCAGGCCCAGCACTGTGTTACCCCCCAAACAACTGCACAAACCTGACTGCAGCCATATGGATTTGAACCTCCTGAAGTCAAACTGAAAATGCAATTGTTTCATAGGCCCAGAGTAAGACTCCTCACTACCAGGATATGGGGAACAAGATTGGTACTAGTTCTTCTCATGAATGTGATTTTGAGGGGAAAAAAAAAAAGTGTTAAAGGCCATCTAGCTGCCTGCTACTGTTGATATGTCCGATAGCTGCTCATAGCATCTCTCTACCTGCCTCTACTGTCTCTAGATTACAGCAGAGCTCACAAGGACTAAAGTTATTCTGCAAAGCACAACTGAATGGGAATGTGTGATACAATGTATAACTACAGAATTACTTTTGGCCTTTGTGATTAGATGGCTGCTGTATTTTCCCACCTTTTGGATGGCTTTGGCTGCAAAATTTTGCCCAAGTCATGTTTTAATAGCATAAAGAGACATAATGGGTTACACCACAAGTCTATTACACTGGGTCTGTTATCTTCATTGGCTACATTTGCCAAAGAATGAAGAAAAAAAAAAGGTTGATTCGGCAAGATCTTTTTTATATAAATTCTAGATTATATTTCTACCATTTACTGACTGAATCCTATACCAGTTTTCTTAGTGTTTGCTTAAGACTGAATGCTGCACTCTGGTTTCCCAGGAACATTCTCATGGCTTCTTGTTTAACTGAGAGTCCACAAGTACTCCCATTATCTGTGGGTGATATTGCTGGATCCTCCTGCTGAATTCTGAACACTGGCCAGAAATCTTTATTGAGCACTACTATCTCCATCACCCTGAATAACTGTCATTTCATTAAACAAAACATTGTTTTTATGGTTGTTCCTTGACAGACATGTACTCTTCCTATCTTTCAGTTCTATTCTTGCTTTTATGCCTTCTAACCTATAGAAGCTCTTAGGCATCTGGTAAGTGATGATAACCTTTCTTAAATATCAGCAGTCTTCCCTTGTGGGCATTGTTCTGATAAATGCCTGGAGTTCGTCATTCATCAAAAGAAGTCTTTGCTCATGTCAGTTTCAACTTGTCTAATTTGAGCCTCACACTCTTCCAAGCCTTGTGCTGTGCTCTTGGACATCCTCATTTGGTGCCTCCAATAAGGATTCTATAAGATACTATTTTGAGTCGTCCTTATTAACGCTGTCTCCTGTTGTTATATAGTTTTTTGTTTCCTTCACTTTTCTACTGAGTGAGGATGGACTTTCAGCTAAATGTGAATTCTTTCTTGTCATAAGTTAATCCTACTCTTACGCACATGCGCATGTCAGAGGAGTGCATGTTCAACAAACATGCTGGGTCCAAGCACTAAGCAGTCAGAATATTGTCTACAGTTAGTGGAAAGGGAAGGAGCAACTCAATCTGCCTTAGCTGAGGAAGGATGCTTATCTGGTAACACCTGAGCCATTTTGCAGCATAACCTGTAATGAAAGTTGAATCAATAGACTCCATATAATTTTCTCAACTTTCCTACTTCCAGAATGTCATTGCAGTAAGTTGCATCCAAGACAGAAGGCTAAAGGCAGGATACAAAAGATTTATCAGCAGCCAAGATGGTTTTGTGAACAAAGACCTACTTAAGAGATGCTAGCACGTTGGTATTTATTACAGGAACTCATTAGATCCACCACTGATGCAACTAACCAGATGGTATCACATGCAAATCATAGCCTATAGGACTGTTTCCAAGCAACTTTAGAAAATCAGTGATCAAACCTAACAGAGAAAAAAATGAGAAGATATTCCATGGAACTGTTGGCACAGAAGCTGCTACTTGGCCTCAACCCACTCATCAGTTCCGAACCTTGTCATTCTGTGATCCTAGCCCTAGGATCAAACCCACCCTTGGGGGCTGATTCTACTCACTTCCACAAGGGAAGTAGGTAGGAAATCTCTTGGAGATGGAAACTATGTTTTGGAGACAACTTGGTAAGACTTTGTAGATACTGTGTGGAGAAGATTTTCCTCCTCTCTAGCACAATCGAGGTAAAAATTGTCAGAAAGCTTTTGGGTCACAACAGATCACCTTCAGAGTGTGACTTCCACCACTGGTACTTAGCCTCCTCCCTTCATGCTTCCTCTGTCGCAGACCATCTGAATACCAAGGTGACCTGTGAAGATAACACAGAGAGAGGAGGCATTTAGGAGCCACTGTGTCGATAGTTGAGGACAAAATATAATTGTACTGTCCTCCTGGCTATTGACAGAGTGTTCCCTGAACTGTACGGCACTCGCCTCAAGGCATCCTGAATGGTTCTGTGTTCATTACTTTCTAGCTTCTGGTTGGACAAGCAAGCGGATCTCCAAATCTGCCAGGAGTAAAGGAGGTTCTTTGATTTAAATCAGGGGAGATAATGTTTCTTTATCTTCTTAATATTCACTCACAGAAAGTTAGGTTTTAAAAGGAAGGAAGTTCCTTTTAAAGAAAGTTAGGTTTTGAAATACAGGGTGTTTTTTTTCGAAATAAACCTGTTTTTCGAAATAAACCCCTTTTTAATTGGTCATAAAATGCTGATCTTTCTACAGGTTTCTTCAGGATCATGCCAGCTTTCCAGGTATGCAGAAAAGACTCTCCAGTTGCAAAACAAAATGTATGATCAAAATGAGGTGGGGAGAGAGACAGAAACCCACCTGACTGCTTGGTAGATTCCAGTGACTTGGAAAGAGGTCTGTGTTCATACTAAATGAGCTAATCGCCAACAAACTACGTCAAGGACAGGAAACAATCCTTCTGCAACAGCTGAGGAAGGACACATCATTTTACCTTCCTCACTAGGCAAATTTATCGATAGAGCTCTCTGCTCTTTTGTGACTTCAGCAGTAAAGTGAATTAGCCAATTTACAATCAGTTTGGGTATCTCTGCTGCAACAACCCATAGTTGGGCTGTGGGGAAGTCCTCATGATAATCAAGCAGATGACAGAAAGGGTTTCTCAAGCCCTTCTCACAGAAGTTTTCTCTTCTGTATGAACACTAACTGCCCAGACCACTTTCCTGGACCACAGGAGTCCATGGTCTAAATCCTTGCTCTACTCAAAACGGCTCTGACATGCTCTCTAACAAGGTGATTCACTTGGCAGCTCAGTATGAAAAATATTTCCAAAATTCCTAGCCTGACTCAAGCAGAAGAAGGATGAGAGTCTGGGTCTCTGCAAGATACTCAAGTTGTACGTCCTGCACGGTAGTTCCCCTCTGGAATATATCTGACATTTGCTGCACTGTAGAACAGAACAGTTTTTGAAATCAGGAGAATCTGCAGGATAAAAGAAATATTTAATTCCCAGTCATAATATAAAGTATTGCTTCTCCATTGACTGTAAAAAGCTCCTAAAAGGGGCTTAAGCTCCTCTTCAGTTCCCCCTTCATCAGGAAGCAGTATCGTCCAGCTCCCTCCTCGCTCACCCAAGTAGGTAGGCTCCAGGACTGATGCAGGGATGGGTGAGTCTCTCAACTCTGACAAGGACTTTCTGGTGACCCCAGGGACAGCACAGGAAACCAGGGAATGGCTCTTACTACCTGCCTGCTCTTTGAAGGAATGGGAATGGAGACCTGGCATATGGCAGATGAGACTCAGCTGATGCACCAGAGAAGGAGTCTGGTATTTCCTTCTGGGTCCTCTGGGTCCAACAGGAGGACCCAGACTTCTCCACTGAAAAGGAGAAGAGATACAAATGAAGGGATGCAACACAGAGAAGGAGTCTGGGATCTCTGCTGTCCTTCAACATGCCAGAGTTCGGGCATCAGGGCAGATCTCCCCGGTTCCCTCATTGCCACTTTTCTTTCTTCGATCTTCTCTCTGAAATATGACTGTGGGTCTAAAAGCCCCAGACTTAGCAGCTTCCTCTTTCACTCTCTGCTGTTTCAAAGATGCTGGCAGGAAGTGCAAGGGCCTGGAGAATCAAAGAATCCTTAAGGTTGGAAGGGACCTTTAGAGATTATCTAGTCCAAACACCCTGCACATGCAGGATTATCTAGGGCATGTGGCACAGGATTGAGAAGGGCGGATGAATAATGTGGGATGCCCATTAATAACCAAAAAGATGTTCCTTCAACTGTTTCTATGGATGCTTTGACGGTTTAAGTATATAGGATGGAGCATCATTGGGTACAAGTATATACCTTGTCTCCAAGCTCTGAACTCTACAAACAAGAAGAATGAGATTTAATAAAAAATAACAAACAAGCAAACAAAAAGTCCAAACACTCAAGCCTCAAAACACAACATAAGAAGTACTATTATATCTAGCATTTCTAGAAAGTCTTGCAGTAGGAGTAATGCAGATAGAATTAATATTGTCAACTTGTTGGCTGAATGTGGTGGCTTATTTGTGACACACTGAACAAAATAGGTATGTTTGTTTCGAAAGAAAACAGAGTTGTCAGTTTTCCTGTAAGGAGGAACGATGGTGGCAATTTTCTCAAATGAAGACTGAGATGAACACTTAGAAATGCCTGTTCTGCTCTCTCAAGTGCTATCAGGACAAGCTGCATGTCTCACAGTGGTGATCTCAATTATGGCATCTGTGTGCCCTTTGATACCATGGAACTGAACCTACAGTGCTGGGACCATAGGCCTTGTAATGCATTTGGACTTGGGGAGCTCACACATTGGGCTCACCTGCACCACCATCATGCATCCTACTTTCAGCTTGTCTGGTGCTTTGCTACCTGTGGCCTCTCTGAATCCACACTGCTTTGGTTAAACAGTTGTTCTGTGCGCTGCTGCAACAGGGGCTAGTACTGCAGACAAGAGGCCAGGCCCAGGATCCTTGTTTTCTTGCATAAAAATACCAGCAGGACCAACAAGTCCTTGTCACCTTTGTCCTTTCCACTTCTCATCCATCTGTACACTAATAGATAGAAATTTCACATTTTTTTTTAGCTCTGCACAGAAACTGTTCTAAATGGGATGAGCAGTCACAGGAAGAATGACACTGTTATCCAAAGCTAGGATTTCCTCGAGAAGGTGCACCATTTTTGGAAATGAAAATTACTCTTTCTTTTTTTTTTTTTTTTTTTTTCCCTCCCTCTGGAGGCTGATATTTGACCTTCAGCAAGACAGACATCTATCACAATGCCTGTGTCCTTGGCCTACTGCTTCTTTGGCATGGGAAGATATGCTGCAGCCATGCAAATCCATTAGGTGAGGGAGGTTGTGAAACAGCAACTTGTTACACAGGAGCAGTAGTGCTGAAAGAAAGTGCTCACAGATATTGTGCCCTTTTGATCCACTATTCTTGGATGTAAGAGGTGCTGTTGTCCACTGCTGACAAACTTGTTCCTTGGCCAGGGCCTGTGTAGTCACCATTACAAGCCTGGACCTGAGGCCTCTTGGGATGAGCACATACAATGACCAGAAGCTCTTCTCCTGGGCTGCGGAAAAGATATGTGAGAAGTTGACATGTTCTTAGTGAGATATGGAAGAACTCAGATCCGCAAGCTTGTCTCCAGGCTTAATGATTTGGTTTATTTTGGAATAGACAGTAGACCTTTCCTTTGTGACCTTAGGCTTTGAAAGATTCTTGGGGAAGACAGCCCAGCTTACCAGTTCTACCTTCTAGAAACTGAGATATGCAGGAAAAGATCTTGCACCCTTAGGGAGTGATTGGTCAGCTTTCTGTTATACACTTTGCTAAATATATCATCAATCGAGCCGTACCGATTCTAGAGACCAGAATTGCTTCTGCATTGCTTCGCTATTCTATTCTGTCTGCCTAAGGCCATGTGGCAGCCTGTATACTTTCAAGGCCACTTAGATATTTTGCCAGCAGCAAATATTTATCTTATGTTTTCTCCAAGTATTCATGTGGGCATCATTTTGTTCTATACATCACGGGAATTCCTCTGCCTTCCCAACATGGTATGAGGAGAGTCATTCCCCACATAAGAGGCTGCTTCACAGCCCACTGCAAAAGGAGAAGGACATAGAGAACAGATGAACCATTGCTGAAGGATGATCAGTTCAGGCTATGTGGAAAGGTCATAACTGACTATGTCTCTTCCCTCCTGCACTGCAACTTCCTGCTACCCTGATCTCCATGCAACGATAAGTAAAGGAGTCACTTAACTGGATATCCAAAGGATCTACACATGAATATTATTTCCAGTTTAATTCCTTCCTGGGCATGTCACTTATAACATGGGCACATAAATAAAGTAGGAGAGATTCTTCTGAAAAAGCTATGAAATAAGCAGTCACAATATTTCCCATTTTTTTTCATGGAACACGTTACAAGGAGCACTTATCTGATGATAGAAATACTAATGACTTGTCTTCCAGCCTACTCTGACCCACACATCGAGCTGCTGGCCCCTCTCATCGTAAGTTTCCAAGTAGAAAAAACATTTTATACATTGACCCAATAATAACCAGATCAAGCACAAAAAAAAAAAAAGATTTCACATCATCTACAGTCTTTTTAGGTGAGTTTTGAAATAAACACAGAAGAAAATCCATTCAACAAATCAGTTACATGACAGATTTAGACACATTCTTTTTCCAATGGCTAAATACCGATACAACATAAACATATACTCCAAACACCTCATTCTCAGAGGAAAGAGACAAAATGGACTTAAATTCTAGTACAGTCTCTGTTCTTTGTTCTAGAAACTCCAGTGGAATTAAAATTTGGAGAGTAGAAGGGCTTTTACCATTTCCAAAGCACGATAAAGTGGATTGGTATTGTGGAAAAATGCGTTTGGTTAAATGTTCCTGCTAAGGCTACAAGAAAAACATTTCAGTGATTACTTTTCAGCTGAAAGGATTTCAGATGGAAAATCTGTCCTTTTATCTTCTATCTTCTGATTCAGGAAGAAACATAACTTATATTTTCCATTTTTGCAACCCATAAGGGTTAGACCTATTTTAAAACTAAGCTTCATTTTCTGGGTCAGAACTCTGTGCTCAAGGCTGAAATTCCTACAAAGAGAAACAACAATCTAAATGCAGAAGCCATTGCTGCTTCTTGAGCAGGACCAGATATCCCTATAACCACCAACACCATCCCCAGCCACTCCATTTTGAAGGCCTCCGAGATAAGCCTTGACTTAGGGACAATCAATAAACTCAGACTGCATCAGGTAGTTCATATCAGCAGTTCATACTGCTTTTTTTCAATATCAGTTTAGATTTCAAGCATGTTTTATTGTACAAGATGAATCTTAACTTAGTAGGTGGCTGAAGTTGAAGGCTACAAGGTAAGTAAAACATAAGTGGAATTCTTGTGGCGCTGCTGCTCAGTGTGCAAGCTGCAATGATGTTCTTTCAGGAATATGCTTTCAGGACCCTGACGAGCCTCCCTTGGAACACTCATATGCCTCTGACCATGGCCCAGAACCCCATTTCAGCTCAGCCTAGCACACTGTAGCAGTGTTGGTCTCCAGCTCTCCCACAGACCTGTCCTTCCCAGCCGTGGGCCTGGTCCCTACCTGCACCTGTGGAGACCACCTGTCATGGCCTCAGATCTGCCCCATCACCATGGACCAGCCCCACAATCACTGGACTCTGACTGAACCTTGTTGCCATCATCAGTCCTGATCCTCATCCCAACCTATGGATTCATCTTGGACCTGCCTCATCACCACAAACTTCTTTGATTACCTTACTCTTGGTTGACTCCACTGCCACTGGGCCTGCAAGACCCCGGCCCTGCTGGCCTTGGTATTGCCCTCAATTTTTAGCATATTTCAAAAATGAAAACTTAGGTACTTTATTTAATGAAGGTTTACTGCTAATTATACCAGTGCTTCATTTAAAAGTCATCCAGAAGAATTGCTCTCAGATTATTTAACCATATTAAAGTACGCAAGATACTACAGGACAGCTGCCATGCAACTTCATGCTGTTAATGAACACTGAAGAGAAATCCTCTTACACTGCTGGAAAAGAGCCAATGCTCCCTGGGTATATTTCCAGGGGACAAGCCATCTTATTTTAAACATTGAACCTTATTTATATATCTACTTTGCAGTGTGATGAACTGCACTCTACAAATACCTATTTCCATTGCCTATACAAGTGTCAAGAAAACTAGACCAGAGATGTTTCTTCGTTAGGCATTTATGTTGAGAGAAATCAGTTTTATTTCATGTCACAAAAGGAAAAATGCAGACTAAAATAGCTGACATACACAGTTTAGACCTCTAAAGTCTTTCTACACTGCTCAAGATTTTTATTTGTCTAGGCAAAGGTTCTATCAGCAGCAGAGATGTAAATGTTGATTGGGGCAGGGTCTACCATTAATCCCAGAAGCAGCCCATCACCAGCTTTCTAGGATGATTTCCCATTGACAGTGACTACCTACATTTTTTTTCAATTCTAGTTCATATAATAACTGCTCTACTGATCCTGGGTATTAACATTTTAATCTGGATAATATGCAGCTGTTGACACTAAATAGCTCAATACCACTCAAGGCTACTATTAAGTAATCTGTGAAATTTGCAAGTTCCTCAAAGAATGAACTCCGTCTTGTTTTACAAAGGCCATTTTCCACAAGCTATTTCAGCCATCTTTTATTAGTTTCCCATATTAGCCTTTTTAACAACTGAATCTGGTATCAGCTCTTCCTTCCCTTGTTGGAGGAGTGACCCCAGACTAAGTTGATCTTGTTACCTGTGTCCATTTTGCTTGCCCTTTTCACTTTGTGGCATCCACAGAGAGAAAACTATC
>NW_020455160.1:1427022-1478368 GCF_003342845.1 Nothoprocta perdicaria
CAAAAAAAACCCAAACAACAACAACAACAACAAAAGACCTTACACTGTTGGAAAATACAAGCAATTGAGATAGCCAATCACCAAAATCAGGGAACATTGCACTCTTGTGTTTGTCATCTACGAAAGAGTCGTTTTCTTTATTAACTTCATAAAGGATATGCATACTGCAGTTTTTAAATGACTATTCTGACTTGTTCACTGTGCAATCTGAGACTCCTTGTAGTGGCTGCTCATAAAGCAGGACCTGTTCCTGCTAAAAGCTCTGGAAATTTTCTTCTCACAGTCTTCAAACAAGGTCTACACCATTTAGTGAATAAAGGTGATAGTTCTTCATGAACTTTAGCAAACAAATTTCCCTTTTATTCCTCCCCAAGAAGAAACAAATTCAGCACCTCACAGCTGTTAACTTCTTCTAGCTTAGATTTCCCTTAACTGTGACTCTTTAAAGCTGTTTTCCCCTCTGCTCTCCCTCTCTTCAGCCACCTGAACATCGTTCTCTGAAAATCCTTGTGTTTGCATTACTCCTTATTTTTCACGTTGTGCCACATCATCTCCAACCCTCTAGTTCTCTTTACTAATCCTTTGGCCTCCTTTTCTCCTTGAACCCATATCTTTATGTTATGCAATGATGTTCTTTTTTTTTTCAACTGGAGATTGAAAGAAATGTTTCCTAAGCAGATCTGAACCTCTTTTCCCTACCCTCTATAGATGGAGAAAAAAAAAGCACATAAATCCTTTTTACTTCATGTTCTTCATATTGCTCCTCTATTTGCATTTGCAGAAAGATGATGGGAAAAGGTGCAGAATCTGCTGGAGGAAAGTGATCCTGAAAGATAACCTTTGGAAACTGCTTTTTCTACTAAACCTTTATATTTCTACTTTCTGCTATAGAAAAAACAAACTAAACTTTCTACTAAATCGCATCACTAAACCTTTTTTGGGAGGGGGACAGGGAGGCATGGAGAAGCATCAAGATCACAGAAGTTCTTTTATTCTGATTTGCAGGTTGACACTGCCACAGGAACAGATGTATTTGGCTGCAGATTAAAGGTTTTAAATGGTTCCAAATTCAGCTACAGCACAAAATCCAGCCTACTAACTGCAAGCATCTGGGGAGCTACCCGTTTGTGGCTGTAAAACACTTTCTACACTTGGGCTCACTATAAACAGACAAGTGGACAGTGTTGCTCACCATAGATTTTCTGAATTCCTTGGAGATCATCTTGGGGCAGTTTGAAGTTGTGTGTTTCCATGTACTGGTAGAAAGGAGCCATGATAGCGCTGGGATCATTGGAGTGTTCCAGACCCAACGCATGTCCCAGCTCATGGACTGCAACCAGAAAGAGATCATTCCCTGCAGAAAGAATGCACATGTAGGTTAGTTTCACAGCCACATTGTCAAACAGTGTCCTAAGCTCTATTGGTTTATAAAGTAAGAAGCTACTGCTTTGCTACTCTATAGCATAGCAAGGCGCAGTGCCAGTGTCAGCTACTGGACAGATTCATTCAGCCCTTGTAGTCTGTGTGGCTTCTACAGTCAATGTCATAGAATGGGCAAGAGCCTTCTCACCGATGATCACATGGGGCATTTCCCTCAGGTAAAACATGCAGCTGCCTAGAGTGAAAGTCTATGGAAAGCAGACAAATCAATATGCTGCTCAAACATCACTTTTTATTCTAAGCTTGAACACGATGCTGCCAGGTTAGGTGAGGGCAGAGCCAGTCTGCTAATCAACAGGGGGCTATGGTGGGAAGGGAGTTTGGTGTCTTTCCTAGGTCTGCCAATGTTATGCCGGACCACAAAATCCCAGGGGAGATTTATAAGTCATCAGCCAACCCTGGAAAGGCAAAAAAAGACACAGACCTGACCTAACCTACCCCAGAAGTCCCAGTGATATATCTAACAGTCTCATCTCCTCTAGCACAGCGCTTCAGACTTCTAGCACTGCCATGTCTACAGGAGGTCAGTCCAGGCAGTACCAAGCTTCTGCAAGAGGCAGAGGCAGAGACACAGAGAAAAATGCTGGAGACACTGTTTTGGGTCCCAGGGGCAGGAAGGAGGAAGCAAGGGACATCCAACGGGAAGAAAACAGGCTGAAGGGCCCTATCTTGTGGAGAAGCTAGCAGAAGGGAGAAGTTGGGGCACCGTCTACCCCATGTTATAGGAATACATTCTACTTCTCCCTCAGGGATCTGGACTCCCCATCTCCTTGCTCTTAGTGTGGTCTCTTCCCCTGACATTGGAAGAGACAAAGCAATGCATGCACAAAGGATGAAGATGTAGCCAACAAAGACAGAAGAGACTTCCCATGCCAACAAAATGCTTGAATCCAGCACAAAGCTACAGCCCTTGCAATTCAATGGGAAACAGAGGTGGCAGTGGCTGCTCCCTGGCTGCTTTGCAGCCCTGCTCTAGCATCCCCACGTGTGAGGGAATGCTGCCTGCAGGAACCCCCTCCCCACATCACCTAGCCACCTTTATCATAGAGGCAGCAAAGTTCACAGTAACAAATCACGGTAGTCATTCATGTAGAACTCACTGTTAAGTCAGTAAAATACAATACTCAGTTGGTCATACGTACTGCACCAAAATGGTTGTCACCTACATGTTGACAAGCTGGAGGGGATACCAATTGAATATGCAATGCAAATTATACAATTATATTTCAAATATATTTCCAAATACATCTGTTCAAATACAAATGACCAGAAACATGTAGGCTACAATTAGCCACATATACAGTTAAAATTCCAGAGTTTCTGTATTATAAAAATATGAATGAGGATTTTCTTAAGATTAATTTCTTTTTTGCTTACTGATGAAGAATCTCATGTGGGCAGAACAAGTGAATAAAATGTTTGGTATAGTAGAAAAATTATTAAGCAGTTTCGTGTAGAAGATTAGAGTAGTCTCTTTTCACGGGTTTTCAAAACACTCTATAAGATAGATCCCCCCAAAAAATTGTTTTAGAAGATGATACGTTTGTGTACTTTCTTTTTAGCATAGCAATGGAACACAATTCAGTCCCGGGGTAAGGAAGCTACCTTGAAGGAGGCTACACTGCTGAGAACACATTCAGACTAGGGTAGTGACACGTGGGAAGTAGGTGCCTGGAGCGGATGAGGCAGTGCTAAGGAGTCTCTAGGAATGATCTCCATAGAAAGCAGGACAAGGAGCTCCTGTCGACCCTCAGCAAATAGGCTGATTCTCAATGCTGTGGTTGCTTCCCATCCCAAAGCCTTTGCTGAAAGGCAGTGGAAGGGTACCTTACATACACAATATATCTCACCTTTTGCTCCCTCCCTAGCCAAAGATTTCTCACCACTGCTTCATTCCTCCATTTTTCTTTTTTTCCTTTCCAGATGACAAGTGGGTAATAACTATTTTGGGGTAGGAAGAGACAGGAGAAAAAAGTCTAAGGCCATTCTGCAAGCATGCAGTGCTTAAAAGCCCAGCTCTGGGTTCTTCATCCATTTTCCTTGTGGCATCAGTTACAATCACACTATTGGGAAAAGGTTTTGAAATTCCATTTATTTTTGTAAATGGCAAGGAGCTTTTTTACAGTGTGAAAGAGAATACATTGTTTATTTTCCTTTCTGAAAGGTGGGCTATGATCCACCTTGAAAAGAAAATATACAAGTATTAAGTTGTTGCTGAGATTGTGCTTATAGTCTCCTCACACACCCCTTAGGCCTGCAGCCTGGAGTTGGTAAGGATCTTTGTTGTTAAGCACTGGTGTTTGGACGTCATTTGGAAACTCTCTACTCAGATGATCTGCCAGAGTCTTGAAAGGAGTCTCTCCAAACTGTTTCTGTCAGTTCTTGTACCCAGTAAGATGCCTGACCTTCATCTTCTGCACTTTTGTCTGAACTTCTTTATTAATGTTCATCTTTTTGGAGGAAGATTCAGATGGGAGGACAGTCTAGCTTGACCCTTCACTAATTGTATGGAAATAAAATTGGACAATATGCTAAAGCTCCTGAATTTTCTGTTCAGAGCCAACCTCCAAGTCCATGAACAAATAGCAAGCTGAACCTCTGCTCAGTGTACTCCAGCCACCTTTGTCAGTGTATAGGGAAAGGAGGAACTAAATAACTTGATTTTGTATTTGCAGAGGGATTTCTCAGGGGAAATCCAACAATTTCTTCTCATTTGCACCATCTGTACCAAATAAACTGACCTGGCTAGAGACCTGTGCTACCCTCTTTCTTCCCAATCCTCACGAGGTATTCAAAAGTCCACTAACAAACATCAGAGAAAGCATTTAAAACTAGATTTCCAAGGACTCTGAAGACTGGGGCTAGTTTTGTAAGTTGGCTTACTGACTGAAATAGTTTGACTTAGCTAGGATACAATAAAACCTAAAAGGACCCAGATAATCTAGCTTTAAAGCAGCTGACGTTTACCTTACCAAAGCAACATTACCACTAGCAAAAGTTATAATAATGAGGAATATCTGTAACAACATACAAGCATTGCCCATACAAGCATAATCATGGTGGCCAATTTGGTCAACACATGAGTAACCTCTTCTGTTCAGTTGAATAGTACTATTAAAGCCCATGCACAAACTAGACACAGAATCCACTCTAAAATATGTAACTTTAAGCATGCATTGAATTTTCTTAAAAAAAGGAAAATAGGCTAAGTTTCTACTCAGAAACTCTTATTAGTTACTGTATTCCCAGATGAACTGGATTACTTGGGATAAATTGCAATAATCTTATACACATCTTCTCCGATAAAAGCAGTCATTTCTAAAATACCATATCCCTTTGCAGAGAATAAGAAAGTCAATAAGAAAATTTTTGTGAAACAACATACAGAAAACATAGGCAAACAGATTTATATATGATCTTCCTTCTAGTCCTAGCCTCCATCACTCTGGCTTCTTTGAATTATCACCTTCAACTGGAGAAATGGCTATCAAACCAGGTAACCGACAACTTAGGAAAAGTTTTCCCTGTAAAACTGCTAGTGCGCATCTTCTTTACAACTTCATTCATTTTAACTATCAAAGTTCACACCAAAATCATTTATTTATTTCACCATAAAGCACTGCATATTGGTGGGGTCCAATTTATGTAGGTCAGCAAAAACACTCATTTAAATCTCTATCAGTGTAAAGTAACATGTCACAAGAATAAAGTTATGGCAATACAGTGATACTAGTAGAAATATGGCAAAAAGTCCAGCCAGTTGTTATTTATACCTACATGCTGCCTACATACATGCCACTGAGCATAATAGCAATATAGCTGTCAGTAGTGTAGGTTGAGTCTGTACAGCACCTAGCACAGTGCAGTCTAAATTCAGGATACTGCTTCAGTGACAACATGAGTACAAATTAATAAAACAGCATAACTACCTAGTAATATGAGAGGAACTGTGAATCTCTGATCTTTACATTGCATTAGTTTTTCACGTTGTGGACTATATCATCATGCTAACACAAATCTTCTTAGACTTTTCTACTTACTTCAGTTTACACAGACATAATTAGAGAGACAGATAAGAAGTTTGAGTTTTGAAATTTTATTAAAGGAAAAATGATAATGAAGAAGCCAGACAGTGGCATGCCTAGCTAAATTACAGAAGAGATGATGTGAACTAAACATGCTTTCAAAATACACTAAAATGACCTCCTCAAATCCAAGAGCCATGTGCAGACAACTGTTTTCCAAGCACAACTTAAAGAAGCTCTAGGGCGACTCTGAGCTATGCCTTGGCACTTGCATCTTCAGACCTGGTATATCAAAATTGTCAACAGAAGAACATGAATTTGTCTGTAATCCTGTGTCAGCCTCCACAACGTCCTGTTCTATAAAAGTTGCCTCTCCTAATGGCTCTCAAACTTCTTGCATATGAAGACCCCGAAGAAGTGGTGATACTGCTTTTCCATTTGTTTGTAACAAGAGAGAGACGTATGAAGAGCTTTTCGATCTAGAAAGGAAGCAAAAATGTGTTAAAAATAAATGTAAGTTTCTTTTTTTTTTTGATAAAATGTTACGTTTGTGAATTTAGCAATGAATATGACACATCTTCTGAACTTCACACAAACTTTTAGAGTGCCTTTAAACAGTTTCACTGTAGAAAGAAGAGTGAAACGTAAATTTTGTTACCTGGCTTTGTTACAGCCAGGTAACAAATGTTTCAAAATTAGATTATGAGGAATTTCACTAGCAGTAATAAGCCAAATTGACTCTAAACTTTCCTGTCTGCTGTGCAGCAAATCACCAAGAAGCTGAAGGATTTACTTGTGTACAAGGAATGAGGTACTCGCCTTTATAACAGCTTCTCAAATATTTTTTCAGTGCAAGTCCTCACTCAACTCATCTAAATGTTAGCCCTTCTCCTGTTTCTTACAGGATATTGCAACAGCTCAGTTTCCTCGGAGTAGATGAGTAAGGATTAGCTGTAATTCCTGAGTGCAGGTATGAACATGGGCTTGATCTCACCCTCACCCTGAAAAAAAATGACCTCCTGCCAGCAACTAGAAGTGGGAAGACATTCTTAAGGGCAAACACATCATAACCCTTAAAGTCGCTACTCCTTGGGGATCATGAACCCCAGCTGAAAGGCTTGAGGTAACACGTTTTATACGTAACTCAACAGACATTTTCTGTACAAATATTACTACGCTAGCCTGTTGGATTCCCGGTTGAGGGAAGTAGAGTGCAGTTTTAGATAAATGGTCAGCACAGTCATAACAGTGCATTTTTTATCTTCTGTATGGACTGGACATCTCACTGCGTGATCCGGAGGTGAAATTGGGCAGCCAGAAAGAGGGGAAGCAGGGACTGCTTCAGTTGGCTCTGCAACCACTGACATGCACTGAAACAAAACTGCTGAAAAACATTCCCCCGTCTTTCACAAAGGTAGGTGAGTTCACAGCCTGCCATTCAATATGAAAATACCAAGGAATCATCAACTCTACACCAAACACTTGTATTTGCCTTTTATATTATAAAGATCTGTGCAATCAAATATTTTTATCTCATCTTTATAATCTATGGGAATGGGTTTCTCCTCTTCTTAGATTGCAAGTGGCCTCTGTTACTCTCTAGAAATTAATCAGTGGTTGTTTTCACTCAGAAATCCTAAATGACACAGAATACAAAGCTTTAAAGTTTTACTGTGTTTTAGAAGATCTATTGCATTTGAGCTCCATCCACTGTATACAAATCTTATTAGCACATAATTCTCTAATTTGGTACAGCAGCCAGTCAAGGAAAGAAGGAGATGGATAATTTAGAGAGGATTCCCTTTTCTCTCTCTTTTTTTTTTAAACTTTCCTGAGATTAAAAAGAACTAAACTAATGCCAAAAAAAAAGTCAGGTTTGATTAGTTACACAGCCAGTGAAGAGAGAAAGTAGAAGTCCAAATGACGCTAAGCCCACCTTACTGCAAACAGCAGGATCTACACCTAGAATTTAGTTGTTCCCCAACCAGGGGTGGTACTGGAAGGTTACTATGAGAAAAAGGTTTTGAAACAGCAAGGAAGCCAGGCCAGTCTGCTACAAACAGGCCTTGACGCTTCAGTGGATGGAATGCAGCCAGTTTATTACAGACTCTGCTGTGCATTGCCTCACTATGCTCTGCTTCACATATCACCTGTTTTTTTCTTCATAAAGGAAGAAGGAAGAGTTTTTAGCTCACCTTGATTCTAATGTTCTACCTTTTTTACATAGCAGGCATTTTTCCTTTGTATGGAAGCACATTATTCTGATCCTTTTTAGCGTCTTTCTGTATGAAGCTCAGACTATCTCATTCTCTGTGGAAAGAAATACAATACTTTGATTATATGCAGATCAATAGGCTTCCAGAAGACTATACAAATGCATTCATATTATGTGTATAAAACAGTTACTGACAAAAGTAAAGGACCGTAATATTCTCTTTGGAACACTGTGCATATCAGGAGTATTTACAAATTCATCATTTTGAACATGGAAACCGAAGGTGAATTGTATTCATGAATTTCAGCTGTTATCCACTACTTGGCCCTGTCAATATTGCAAAGTTTTAAAATCCAGACTGCAACAGCACAGAATTACTAATGTGCCACTTCTACTTTTTATAAGGACAGTGTGTAAAACAAAAGAAAGTGTTACTTACAGAGAGGCTGTCCATTAGTGGAGAAGAAGAAACTGAAGATTCAAGTCTTCCATTTGCACCGGTGGCCTTTTTCTCTTCACTTTTCTTCCGTAATTCACACAGTAAATGGAACATTTGTTTCATGTGATTGGCTATGATGATTGACAAGCTTCTCTGCTGGTAAAAGCTTTTGAAGATTAGAATTTGCTATAAATAACTTGAAAGTTCTTTATGTATGGCTTTTTATGTTTTAGTTAGCTTGACAGGCCAGCAGTATAATCTCAAACTGCTGCATAGTTAAATGGACTAGTTTGATCATGGCTGGTTATGTTGAGACCACGTGTCTATATGCTTGCTCTCAAACTTGATTAAACATAAAAATATAGTTTCAGACACCTCTGGCTCATGGAAACCAGTCTCTCTAAGCTACTTTAGGATAATTCCAACCTTAAGTAGGAATGTTTTAGATACTGAAAGCTGAGCTAATCTTCAATGAACAAAAGTGCTGGCCAACAGCACAATTTCAGGTGCCAAAACATTATAAAACTTGACAGTAAGCTGAAATTTTAATACGATCTTATGACTTGTACAACTTCCAGCATCAGTCAGATAATGGGTATTCTGTATTCAGGGATACATAAGTAACTTCAAACATCTCTGATTTTCCCTCTGAAAAAACACTGAGGCTTATTTTCAAAAACACAGTATCAGAAGCCTGAAAACTACTGATGGGCTAAAAATGCCATTTATTACAACAAAACTCTTCAGATGCTGAGATGTTCTGTATCTGAGAAACCAGAAAAAAAAAGAAAATTAAAAAAAAAGTACTTAACAGTCATAAAGTGACAAAAACTATAGGTGTAGCTTTTTGTAAGTGCACTTGTTCTTTGCCAGGTTTCTCACTGCATCCAAAATTTGTCCTTGCTGATCTCAGCATTTCCACAGAAAATGAATTTGAAACAAGCAATAAAGTAACAAGGAAATGAGGCAGAGAGGCAAAGCAAAAGGTAGAGGAAACAGGAATTTCAGAATGAACTGATGATAAAAGATTGCACCAACTTCCAGCAATATGCTGGCTAAAGAGAGAGCACTAAAAGGAAGTTGTATTTACTTTTTCAACAAGCATTCTCTGTGCCTGTACAATT
Source organism: Nothoprocta perdicaria (assembly GCF_003342845.1). NCBI lineage: Eukaryota > Metazoa > Chordata > Aves > Tinamiformes > Tinamidae > Nothoprocta > Nothoprocta perdicaria. The sequence continues at coordinate 1,436,266 of NW_020455160.1, forward strand.
CAGGTAAGCAGGCTGCAAACAGAGTATAGAATAATCCCAGAAAAGTGGCTACCAGAGCAAATTAGAAAGAATGCATGGACTCAATAGTCGTCATTCCTCTTGGGCTCCTCTCTTCACCGAAAATATCTTAATCAGACAAATCAAATACTATGAAGAATGCATTGTGGACAATGTTTCCAAAATGACCTGCTTTATGATGAACAATTACCAGTTTTTCTTACCAGGTAATAAGACAAACCTAATAACATGCATCACTTAATACTAACATTACAACACTCATCCCAACACACATTATGATGATCAATCTAATGAATGCATATAGCAACCTTCCCCCCCCCCCGAAAAGTAAAAGTGGTGGCCTTTTAAAAGCATCAAAAAATGAGGAAAAATATTGCCAGCTACATTTCTGCAAATACCAGTTCTCTTTCATGACAAATCTCAATATTAAAAGATTCTGTGTGGTTTTTTTGTTTGTTTGTTTTGGTTTTTTGTTTTTTTTTTTCTAGAAGGGAACCTGCTAATAGATGAGAGAATTTTATGAGTTTTTTGGTACTGCTCATACTTGGGAGAAATAGCTGCAATTTACTCTGAAGTACTAGGTACTGTATGATGTTTTCTTGCACATGATTTAAAGAATTATGGGAAAATAATTATGGCTAAATAATATGGTTAAAACATTAATTATATTGAAAGGCAAGGCATGTCTGGAAATCACTAAGTCTAACCTTACGCTTTAACCAGGGCTATTTTTAAAGCTACAGCAGGCTGCTCAAGATCTCACTCAGCCAAGTTTTGAAAATTTCCAAGGATGGAACTGCCATAACCTCCCTGAGCCAGGTCCCTGGGTTGCACCACTGTGAGTAAAATGAAAATTTTTATCCTTATGCCCAGATAAGGTTTTCCTTGTTGCAGTTCTTGCCTGTTGCCTCTTGTCCTTTCTCCGTGTACTTCCACGAAGAGTTCTCAGATGGTCCTCAGGTGGCAGAAGGCTGCAAATAGACCCTCCCCCTAATCTTTCTCTTCACAGGCTGAACAAATTATTTAAGCCTTTGAAGGACACGCAGCCCTGCAAAATCCAGGGACTGCATACAAACAGGTAGAACAATATAGCTGGCCACTGAGACAGTTGGTAGGGCAAGAACTTCTTTTAGCCAGATACCGCTTGTACCATATAAAGAAATTGCCCAATATCTCCATTTCTACAGAAGACACTTTCCATGTTTTGTTTCTAATAGTTTTCGGGATGCTTAAGATAAATAAATGGAATCTGTCACTGGCATGTGACAGTTAAGGTATCAGGAGCATAGAACAGTCTATGGAAGACACCTGAGATGGACCAGATGGAGAAAGGGTCAGTGATCTAAACTGAATGGACCATAATCAGAGGACAAGTGCTGAGGCAGAGAATTTGTAGGTCGCCTGAGATATTTTAAGAGTCTTGAACTCAGTGAGAATAAAATGGATAGCAGAATATTTATGTTCAAGATCAAATTAATTTGGCACCCCTGATTTCCGAACAGGGTCAGTTCAACCAGTGAGAGTTTGGTGGCTGTATCAGAGGAAGCAGACAGGAAAATAGAAATCTGACTACTGCAAAGTCCAACTGACCTACATTCACCACTACAAGCAGAGCTTCAGGAAAAACAGACAAGAGATATGGAATATACAGCCCAGAGCCTCACAAACACACAGTTAGGGGCATAGTGAAAGAAAACCTCAGTGCATCCATGACCTGATTTGAACATTTTTCTTTGTGAAAATTACTCTTTAACAAAAGACAGGCATGCTAGTGTTCCTGATGATTTTCTTTAACACAACAATTCATATGCCTGCTTTTATAGTGCTGATTTTGAGCTTCTTTTCCCAGTATGCAAATATGCCCATATACTAACTAAATGCCTACACTTATGCAATTGAATTCCATAAAAGTGGACACAGGCGAGAACATCCCATCTTTCAGCAAGAGGACAAAATTTCAGAGAATTCATGAAGGTTTAGGATATTAATAATGTGAGAATCAACAACTGTAATTCTTTCCACCTCCAGTGCAGACATGAATTGGAACATTCTGGCTAGCACACTAAAAACCATCTCAAAGCTATGCCTCCCAAACATTTTTTTTCATACCTCATAATACTCACTGGCTATCAGTAAGATACTACTCCAAAATCTGCTACTCTAAATTAAATTTCTAACATTTTCTCCTTGAGGTGCATGCTGAATGTTCGTACTCATCAGCTCAGGCAGATTTTGGCTGTCCTGTAAAACCTCATCCTCAACAGATTGCTGAACATACGAAGTGTCCAGATGGTGGCTTCAGGAGTGCTCACTGATGCTCCGCCATGGCTCTGTTGTTCAGATAGCCATAAACTGAAACAGTATTAGGCCAAGTGGTGTAATCACAGGAAAAAATAACTGTCCGGTTGCTCTCCTGCATGGCTAACATAAGTGTTCCTGGACGTTGCTTCAGCCCTTCTGCTCCAGAATTTGTGAAGCTTCCGGGTTGATTTGGCACAGAAAGTGTCCCAGGAGGTCTCATCTCTATCAGCTCTGACAAGATCTTGTAAGCACAGGTGTTCTTCTCGAATGGCTCTACTTCAGAAGGAGCCACTCTATTTCCTTCCACTGGAGAAAGACACAGGGATCTACAGGAAAATGCCTGGTGCAATGAACACAAGATCTTTTTGTTCAGTTACCAAAGCACAGCATTTCCTGACAAAATCCAGAGAGGGGTCACATTCAGTATTGATGAACGTGGGACAATAGCAATCACACAAAGACATACTGCTATAGGTGTGATGCTGTACAGAGTGGGAGAGCAGCGGTCAGACAGAACACTGAAGGCTGCATCCTTATGTATTGCACCTTTGCAGCAAAGCCGAGTTATTGCATGGCAACTACAGGAATAACTTGCCAGGTTGACAGAGTTGTTTCCCATTTACATTCCCCACACAAACCAGGTGAAAGGGAGAGCACAACTCTGGGCTTGCCAAAAGGAAACACTTCTAGTGATATATGGCAGAACATGTATACCTCAGTACTTAACTAGCTTTACCATTAAAAAGCCTCTCTAAATGCCTCCCCTAAATCAATCCTGCTCCACTTTAAGCCCTCTACCACTATTTTGGATTATTTCCTGACCAGAATGATAATTCGTAGGCATCAGCTTTGAATGAAAATCTGCAGATAGAAAGTGACAGCAGGTATCACCATGGCAGGCGGGAGAGCCCCAAGAGTGTCAATCCTGTTTATCAACCGTGCAGCAGCAGAGGTGCTTGCTATGCCTCGGGTAGTGATGGTACAGGTGGGTGCCACTGGCACCAGCACTGCAACACAGAGGCACCACCATCTGCAGTGATGATAAGAGCATCGCTGCTCCCTACAACAGAGGAAGTTCCTGCAGATAGCTGTGATGGATTGACAGACTCTCCACATTTAGCAGTGGTGTTGATGGTGGCATGCACAAGCTGTAGTGCTGAGGCATAACTACTGCTGGCAGCAGGGGCAAGTGTCAGTTCTAGCAGCATAAATGACACTTAGGACTATCATAGCAACAGCTGTTTCCATCATCAGCAATGGCGGTTCCCACCGTATTCCCTCCCAGTGCCCATGAAAGGCTAAAACACCTGAATCTTTCTTACAGCAAGACTGGGATAAGCTAAGGGGTGATAGCAGCTTCTGCTTTTACTGATCAACATTTTCTATCAAAAAGAAGTACCCCTAGCCGTAACCTAGCCAGCTATTCTTCACTGCGTGCTTGGGTAGTTGATTTACCCTAGGTGTAAAATGATACTTCTGCTCTTTCAGTTGCATTCTGTTTGCCACATCAATTCTTTCATTTGCTTGGATCTTTCTGAATTCCTGAATAGTGTCTCTGTTGTAGCTCATCCATTGACATTCTTATCAGAAAACTTAATAAACGTATTCTGTATTCTATGACTCCAGTCAATAAAAAAAAATACAGGAAAGCACAAGGTTTATAATCATAGCACCACGGAATCATCATGGATGAAAAAGATAGGATTATCGAGTTCAACTGCCAACTCTTCAACACTATGCCTAAGTGTTTATGTCCCTAAGTGCCTCATCTACCTCTTTCTTGAACACTGCCAGCGACAGGGACTCCACCACTTCCCTGGGCAGCCTGTTCGAACGCTTCGCCACTCTTTGCATGTAGAAATTCTTCCCAATGTCCAATGTGAACTTCCTCAGCACAACTTGAGGCCATTTCCTCTTGTCCCATCTGTAGTTCTTTTGGAGAAGAGATGGACCTCTTGCTCACTACAACCTACAGTTGCAGAGAGCAAGAAAGTCTCTCCTGAGTCTTCTCTTCTCTAGACTAAGTTATCACAGCTCCCTCAGCTGCTCCTTGTAAGGTCTGTGCTCCAGCCCCTTCACCATCTTTGTTGCCATTCTTTGGACATGCTCCAGCACCACAATATCTTTCTTGTAGTGAGGGGCCCAAAACTGAACACAGTATTCGAGGTGTGGTCTCACCAGTGCTGAGCACAGGAGAATGATCACTTTCCTGGTCCTGTTGGCTCCACTATTCCCGATACAAGGCAGGATGCTGTTGGCCGCCTCGGCCACCAGGGCAAGATCCCTAAAAATCCAGCACCACAGATCCTGCCAAATAATTATGAAGTATGGACTGTTCCATGAGTCTAATTTCCTAACTAGTTTTGCACATCCCAAAATAATCTTCCCTGGCTTGCTTATGGGAATGTCAGGGAAAGCACTACTTAATCTCTGATAGAATTAAAATAATAAATGGGCAATCATTAATTGAAATACAGTATTACTTGGCTAATGGAACTGTGTGCATAAGGGAAACAGGCAGTAACACCCATCACGAAGAAAATTCACCACTACTTTGAAAGTCCATGTAGGATCATTCTTGCAGCAAAAGATAACAGACAGATTGGTGCATGTATCCCTGTCACCATGCTCTAGGACAGACAAGAACAGCATCACATCCATGGTGATTTACCGTTAATTTTAAGGGACACGGTAATGATGCTCATTTGGTCTAGCTGTCAAAAACAACCAAAAATCATTATAACCATGATCATACAGAATGCTAATGAGTGTACAAATGCCAGTAAACTACTTCATTAGCTGCTGTACTGAAACTGCTAATTAACCTCTGCAGATTACATAAGGTGCTCTTCTCAGCAGCTTTCATGAACAGAGTATATGCAATTCTTCGTGTACAATTCAGGAAGAGGTGTTTGCATAGAAAGATCTACTCAACTCATTCTTCATTTTTTTTATATGGAGTCACAACCTTTACGAAACAGTTCCCTTCTCCTTGATTAAAACACACTGAACCAATACTGAAGAGTCCAACATTGTTCTTCCGTGGGGCAACAGTTGCACCCCAACATGAATTTGCTGAATTCTTCAGGTGCTACAACACAATAAGACAACTGTAAACCAAAAAAAACAAATCTTAAAATCATAATGTTTTGTAACAAAACTACATGCACTGCACCGATCCCTGCATTCATCAGCCAAATGTTCTGAGGACCTACAGTATCAATGTTAGCATCCAGCTTGATTGAGCAGCGATCATCTTTGCAATTCCCTTATAACAAGGTAAAGTGAGCTTTGAGGCAGTTTGTTCAAAATTACTGTGCAATTAATACCCATTCTAGTACGGAATAGAATGTTTTACATGTTGATGTTTTGTGGGTGGATGTAAAGATACTGTTGTTACCTTAGGTCTATTTTAAGATTCCTATAATTTTTGAACGGATGCTGAACAACCGAAACAGTTTGTGTTTATATATGGAAAAATAAACAAGAGTGCGCTCTTCTACTGATCTACTCATAAGGTATTTTTGCTGAGAGACTTTTCCAGTTCCAGACTGAACAGCCTCTTTGCTCCCAGGACACATATCAGAAGAAAAAATGACACCATATTTGAAGAAATATTTCATATTGAAAAGGTAACGTATCTTCGCTAACACCTCATTTTCCAATGAAAAAAGGCAGGGGGTTGATTCCAGTGGAAGAAATCTCCAAACAAGAAGTTCTTTAAGATCTGCTAATAGTATTTCAAGAAAAGCACACCAGAGATGAGAACCTGCAGGTAGTGAGCTTTCCAGTGTCCAGAAAGAGGCAAACAGAAAAATAAGCTCTCCTAAAAAGCCTAGATTGCCTACTGAGGATACAGGACATTTTTACATGAACATTTGGATACAAGGACTAAAACCACAGATAAAACCAAATTTCTCATGTTTAATATTCTCACCTTTAATGCTCTGAATACTGGCTCAGAGATGGAGCCAGGCTCACCCCTGCCTTTCTCAACTCAAGAGCTTGCCATCCTTGGCAGTCCCCCAGGTGAAAGGGATAACAATGGTCTCATCACACTCCATCCCTTCACAGGTCACTTTAAAAAGAGTGTTTAAATAACTGTGCCACTGAGTTGGAACCCAAACATAGATGACAATTATTCTCTAGAATGCAAAACTCAACTCTCTCATTAATTTTCACAATAAACGAAAAAAAAAAAAAAACCAAAAAATGCTCTATCATGCCTGAAGTACTCTTCCAAGACAACAAATTTCCTCGTTATTACAAGCAACATCTGAAAGAGGAACCCACAAATTACAGTATGTAGAAAATGCCACAGATGAAGATGTTTTGCCTCCATAAAAACAGAAGTCATTCAAAACGCCCAACAGAATGCTAGCACACACCCACAAATACTAACTGCTTGTACTCACGATCCTTACCCAGCTGGCCAGAGATGACGTTTTTGGAAGAGCCACAAGGACACTTTATAAGGAAAGGCTTTTATACAAGAAAAGCCACTCTACTTGTCATGACTTCTGTCAAACACTACCTTCGACCAAAATCCCCCCCCCCCCCAAAATCCCTCAAATAATTGACACCCTATATAAGAACGGGGGTAACTAAGTGGGGGGGGAGGAGGAGGAACACCCAGAGCCGTCCCTCATGTTCTTCAAACTACCTCCTAACCTTGATAAATTTTCAGAATGATAATCATCAGAATAATGATCATTATTCTGATTAATAAAAAAATAGAAGTATTTTTTTGAGTGAAATATCACAAAAAAAAAGTCTAAACCTTCCCATCCTCCTTCCCATAAGGACCTTCTATCCCAGCCATCGGTACTCCCTAGTACCCCATGGGACCCTCACAATGCTTTCCTGGGATGATGTACCCAGCACATCAGGCACCCTCATTTCGGATGAAATCAAACAACCACTAACACCAGTATGAACTTGCACAAATGAAACACCCAAACACCCAAGCTCCAGGAAAACAGTTCTCACAAGGCAATCACTCAGTGTCTCATTCTCAACCCCGATTCTCTAGGGAAACCTATAAGCCTCCACCTTCACCACACACCTAGGAATAAAAATTTATATCCTTTAAAGGCAACAGATAACACGGAGATACTGCTGTTTTGCCCAGCGTCATCTCCCACAGTTTCTACATTATCCCCCACCCACATCCCACAGGCTGTAACCTCCTTCCCTGCTGACATCTAAGCTAATAATTTAAACCTGCTAGAGAATAATCTTTCTCACTCTCTGACAAGTTTCTTATTTCTGCTTTTCTCCAAATTAATGTTCTCTCTACTTCATACTTACCAGCTGCATTTTCTTTCCAAGATGATCTAGCTGAAAGATATCTGCTTGAAACACTTGAGGGACTTTCTCAGTTTGTGTTCTGCTTTGAAATAGTCACTTATTTCAAGCGTGAAGGTGGCTTGTATGCCTGAAGGCTCTTCTCTTTTTTTAAATCACACAGTTTGGTCTAATAAAAGATGCTACATCTGTGCACTGTGTTATTAGATATCATGGCCATACCAATATTACTATACTTTTATGAAAATATAGTGTAATATTTAAAATCAAATCATATTCAAAATAAATTTCTAGTCCATATACAATATTTGAAAATATTTTTTGAATCTGTGTTTTTCCCAATACTCTTCTGCCAACAAAAGTTGGAGTGATATTTTAATCAGTCCCCTGAAAATTTTTCTTATTACTAACTTCAATCCTTTGCAAGTCATCAGTGTCCTCAAGTTTGGAAAACAAAACAAGTTATCTAACAGCCATTAGACAGCGAGATAAATCCATCGAGACACAGAAACTCTTCATTGTTTCAGGCTTCATACTAGGAAAACAGTTCTCTGAATCGTCAGTCTTCCTTAACAAGTCAGCCAGCTCCTCTCTGTTTCTTGATGTGAGAAACTATGATCACACTTAGCTTCTGGGAAAATAAATATGGATTAAAACTACCTGGAAACTATATTATCTTCTGAGAAACAACTACTAACTACTACTCAGACATCTTTAGTTTTTCAATTTGCTGCTACTAGTTACACCTAACTCCAGTTGCCCTGAGGAATTCCATGAGATATGAAGATGAGATTTCAACAAACTGTTTCCCATTTTTTCCCCTAGAATCACGTTTTCTGCAGCAATATTGGACCAAATCTCTGAAGATTCAAAAAACCAGTTGATATCAGTACATTTCTGCTTGCTCCTGAATATTCACAAACGTTTAGCAAGGCATGCAGGATGACAAACCTACTAATAACATGATTTGTGCATTATAAGATCGAATACATATTTCATAAAACATTTGAACCACTGGTAGGAGGAGAGGACTCCACTAACCAAACACTTCCCATTTTAAAGTCTATCGGTGTGTCTACATTCAACTTATTCTTCTTTTGAAAAACCTGTACTCTTACCATCATGATTAGAATTTCCCAGGGTCCATGGCTCATCTGAATCAAAGTGAGTATCTCCTCCTATTCCTGGTCCAGGAAAGTAAGCGTGAGCTAGGAATCCACCTTCTCCATCAAACGGAGAACTGTCTCCATGGAAACCAGAAGCAAAAAATATCATAATATCTGCCTCCTTCCTGTCATTTTTAATTTCATGATAAGGGACCTCTTCAAAGGTGAGTGGTGTTACTCTCTGCCAAACATCAAATGCCTGACGAATGGCTCTCCTTGTATCAATCTCTCCAACCTTGGGGGTATAGTTGTGTACACTGTATAAATGAGAAAGAGTATTGTTTAAAGGTACATAATTCCACTCAAGACTTCTCACAATTTCAATACATAACTATTTGTACAGAGCTTCCATTTCTAGAGGATCTTCTTTTTTTCTTTCAAAAATTCCTTTGGGCATGCAAATTTTTTTGCTTTTGCAAACTAACTCTCCAACAAAACAATCGCCCTGATACGAATTCCTCTAAAGTTAACAAAAATCTTTCCAATATTCTGGTTGATCTTGCATCATTTCATAAAAGTCTGATCATCTTCCAAATTATGGTGTAGAGAGTAAAATAATTTGAAAATACTATTTTTTTCAGATTTTGTCTGAAAATATCATGCTAAAATGAAAACCAGAGTATGAAAAAAAATGAAATTATTTATGAGAAACAAATGTATCAGTAAACTGCATAACCTTATTTATGTGAATAATTCCATCCTAAGAGCTCATGGATGAGTGATGCAGTCGTGTGCCACTGCATGGCAGTAGATGAGTTAATTATCAAATTAGTTTCACTGAAGTTTAACTGAAATTCTCTATAAGCTTTTTAAGCTAAAGTATTCACAAGGATTCTGTGCGCAGGTAATATGCTCAGAACCTACTAAACTTGGGTAATACAAAATATTTACGTCATGGAAACTGCTTTCAGTCTTTATTGCAAACACCTGACAATATCATAACTCACAAATAGGAGACTCTGTAATACATTTAATGGTAAACTGAGACACCACTAATTGTAGCATTGCAAATATTGAAAATAGAAAGTCAAGCAACTCTCAATTTGGAAATGGCAGAAGTGAAGCTGGTAAAGCTTAGTGAGGTTCTGCATGCACAGTAAGTTATTTTTTAATTATACCCTTGTTTTTCCTAAAATCTAGAAAAGATCTGAAGAAAGGTTTGACTGCTTGTCTGTCACATGTATAGGTGGCCATTAATAGTTAGAATTAAAAGAATGATTACTGGCAAAAGCTTTGAATTAGTCCTGAGAAGTAAGCATAATATCTGTTCTCTGGTGAGCACCATAGCTGTCTGGGACAACAGTGAAGCAAGCGGACCTGTCTCTGGAGAAACAACTGCTCTTAGACTATTACAGCAGGTCAGCAAGAGCAACCAAGGGCTTCCTGGTAGTGAATGGTTAAATTGCAAGGCAACTAAGAAGGTACAACTGCAACTCAGTTACAAAGCACAGTCTAGTATACTCAGCACAAAGACTTCAAAGAAGTAGGAAGATTTCCACAAAGCCAAGTTGCAAACCTAGTCATCTCAGCTACCTCAGGGCTTGTGCACTAGCGACTTTCTTCGCATAAAGGTGCACTGAAATAATGCTCCACACTGCCAAAATGATGGCGATTCAGTGCCTCACTTCCAGCAAAACAGATTCAGGAGCATCAGCAGAGTCTATTACTCTTCAGAAATCAGAAGTACTGACATAGGCAATATGCATGCAAATGCTGCTTATTGAGACATGAAGCAGAGATCCTAACAGACCCAAGAAAAGAAAATGGAGCACAAAAGATTCATCTTCTCTTCAGATTCTATGAAAAATACTTGCTAAGACTGTTCAGATGGGTGCTTTGCAGGATCTGAAAAACCCTGCCTGCATACGTAAATTAGGGATGATATTCCCATTCTGAAAGCTAAACTCCACACTTGCAGGCAAAGATCTTGCTAGTCCTTGTAGGACACATATACAGAATGCTGCATTGGAAATTGCTCTCCTATATACGATACAGGAGCATCTCAAGCTCCACAGAACTGATTTGTGAACTTTGCCGGCTCAGCAGGTCAGCAGTGTATTCCGAAAATGTTTCCAAGCATCTTCCTTATAAAGGAGGGATCTGTGAGAATTGTCACAGGTGGTCTGGAGGAAAGGAATGGGTTGCTTTCACAGGTATTAGCTGAGCCCTCCCAGTAGTCAGAGAAGCAGCCAATTTCCAAGGGAATATCATTTCCCTATAAGAACTTAATATAAATAGACTAAAGCAAAGTCTGCATGCTTTAGATACAATCTGGTATGCGGCAGCATGGAGGTGCATGGGGTCGTACAGTCTAAGGCCTTTATCAAGTCCATTTGCCATCAGTCTGGCCTTTACAGCTTCATATAGGAGCTAGTAACTATGAGCCCTGTACTCACGGTTCAGCTGACTGTTTCTTCCTCCATGCAGAGATTTTGTGGCCACAAACAGAAAAAAACTCTAAAGAAAACAACATCTGCAGTTCTAAAAGAGTGGAGGGAAAAAAGTCGGGAGGTCCACACACTGATAGCACTAGCTGTGGAACGCAACCATAAGAAAAAGTAAAACTAAAAAAGAATACTCGTGTAAGGTACATGTGGAAAGGTCTTTTCCTGCAGAGACAGAAGTATGACTAGCTATATGCAAAGGCCATGATGACCCCATCTGTACTGTCATGCCCAGCTTTGGTTACCCTGCTCAAGAATTCCTTCATACTGGAACAAATGCAGAGAAGTGCTACTAAGATAAACAGGAGAATCAAGAGTCCATCAAAGAAGAAGATGCTGAAAGTGCCAGGCCTGTTTCACTTAACAAAAGGGAAGTCTGAGAAGGAATCTGGTTGTTGTCTAAAAACACTGCTTGAACACCACGGGGGAAAAAAATGATTAAACTTGCTGGCTGCAGAAGAACAAGAAAAAGAGTGTATAAAGAGATCAGGTAGGATCCTAGACTGCAAATGAGTAGGCCTAGAAGATGTAAGTATAAAATCACACCAGAATCTGGATTAAAAAAAAAAAAACAAAAAAAACCCCTTAACAGTTAATAAAATAACTGGTCTGATTTCTGAAAGTGATTAGATGATAGATGATCATATCCCCAGTGACTTCTTTTCCAGCACTGAGTTGCTTTCTAATTGAGAATATACTTAGATATTTCAGTGCTCTGAAAAATTTCCCCGCTGTAGTGTATTTCAGTTCTTGAAAACATTCAAGGGAAAAAATACTTTTTATATCTCATTACAAAAAAAAAAAAACAAAAGAAAAAATAGTGACTATGTTTTTGTAACTAAAAGTCGGGGTATGGGGATGGAGATATACCTGTAGGTTATATGCTTCTGCCTCCATTTTTGTCCAGTTAGTGCATATCGCTTATTCCTCCGGTTATGGCCTAAGTGAGGATGATCTGGGACTCCACATCGAGGCTTCTTCATCCATCTAGAAATTTAAAAAGAATGTTCACTAAAAGTTTGGAAAAGAAATTCAAAACAACTAAGGGTGCGACTGCAAAATGTCCTGGAAATGACTAATATGGAAACCAAGGACTTAGTCCTTCTTTGATGGAGTTTATTCTCTTTGCACAGGACTGAAAACACTCCTTCTGCTGGCAATCTATACATCTCAGCATACAAAAATGCCTCTCTTTCTTTTCCCCAACATATAGATAACAGAAAAAGTAGCCCTTGTTTTGTACAATAGCTTAATGATGATAATACCACAAAAGACCCTCATTCACTTCTGTGTGCAGCACAATCAATCTCTTTTATCAACTCTCCATTTACTACAGTACTGCTGTGCCAGTAGGTTTTAAAAAAAAAAAAAAAAAGCAAGAACAAAACAACCAAAACAACCTCCTAATCACTGTTAGTCAAGAGTAAACAGGATTCTCCAATTCAATTAATAAGACTTCCATCTGTAACCACAAAAACAGATCTCTCGAACTGGTGGGTCACAGTCCTCAAATTCCCTTAGGTCCTCCCTTATACTCCCCCTACTCTTCTGATGTCACTCACTGATAAAGGACACTCTTGCCACTATGTCCAAGTTGAACCAAGAGAGCGAAGGACGCTGTTCCTTGAAGAACTACCTATGCGCTATTATCATAGACAATCGTGCCTCCTTCCTTTCTTTCAAGTCTGACAAATCTTTCTTGCTTGCAATAGCTTGACAAGGGGAAAAAAAAATTACTCAGAACACTATCCTGCTTGCTGGTTAGGGCAGGCTTCAGAAAAGGTGGTAGACATCAAATCTTCTCCCCTGCCTTCAGCAGAGCTTCAACTTTATAGCTGCAAAGACTCATTCCTAGAAAGAAACTTTCCCCCAAACAGCCTAAGAACAACATTCATTCCAGTATAAGTTTGTGTTCCCAGCTCAGGCAGCAAATGGTTTGCCTCAACTTTGTCAAGTTCCACATTTAAAAATTCCTGGTGCTTACAAAAAGCACTCCTTTCTAGCCCATTCAAATGAGAACTTTCCCATATGATAGCTATTTCCAAGTATGGTCCTGGAAAATAACGCTTGACTCAAAGAAAACGGGGTAATACTCCCAGATTCAGAAGAAATATCTTTGAAGATCCTCATACACAAAAGCCTTATAGGAAAAGAAAGTGCAGTGATGAATGCTGTCTCTCACCTCTAGAAAGAAAGATCTCCAAGTTGGGATGGGTCTGGGTCCCACTGGTCTCCTGAATCAATTTGCTATGCCATCTTCCCCACGTCTTCTGAATTGCCTATTTTCCAAGACACTTCCGCAACACTCAAGAAGACACACAGCTATTGTCCTTACTTTAATTTCAGTGCTCCTTCCCCGGCATATCTTCGTAAATATTTCCACTTTTAATAAACATTTTTATTATCTGGGTACGGTGTTTTGTTTATCCAGTCCTTCCTCCTTCCATCTATCTTCCCTGTTTAGAGACTCCCTGTGATGGCTTTGCGCATTTGGTGAGCTCTATATTTTCATGCCCTGTTAACATCTGTGCTTCATTCTGCAGGGGCCATCACTTTTGAGTGGTCCAACCTCTTTCTCACAAAAGGTCTTTGCCTTCCTCAAAAGCTTCTTTCTCCTTATACCTCAAACAGTGGCTAAGCATGAAGGTCAGGTAGCCGAAAACACAAAATGTTCTCAAAATGACATCACTTCTCTTGGGGAAACCGGTAGGGTGTCCTCAGCTTCTGGCAACAACAGCATGGCAATCTGAGAATGTAGAGTCCTTTAAGGATTTGTTTCTAGTGTTTCCCTGGTGGGAGCCTATAGCCAGACGATAAGCTAGAATATAAATGCAGTTGCAAAAGAGGAAAACAAAACAGCAAAAAGGAAGAAAGCTTACAGATAGAGCTTTTAATTTGGGGGAGAGGAGGAAGGAGAGGGGTGAGCAGGGACGTGAATAACAGTTGACTGAAGACAAGAAAGGTGTCTTTCTTGGCCTCTCTTTACTCCCTTGGTTCACCGTGAAGGCTATATGCTTATCAGGGCCATGCTTGCCAATGCTGTTCAGATTGATGCAGACACTGAGACTAGGGAGAGACAGACATTCCCTGCATAGACTTCAGGAATTTAATACACATGTCTAAATAAAGCTGAGCCAAGATAAAAGACAAAGACATTGACATTGCCAGGAAGCCTGTGCATGTTCACGCAGGCCCCATCCAAAGCCTGAAAAAACAGCCAGGAATGCTATCCATACCCTGAAAAAAACACATCCTGAAAACAGTGTATGTGCATCACACTGCTTGGGGTCTTAAACGGCAAGTGGGAGCATATGAATGATTTGATGCACTTTCCAGGACCATCTTAAAACTTTCCTAAGAGCCTGGAGGGCCCTGACTAGTTCACTGCTGTTGATGGTCTCATTGCGTGCTCCTAGTGGAGCAATAGGACATGGGAATTATTCTCCCTCAGGGCTTTACATTTGTCCTTGTTGAACTTCATGAGGTCCTCATTAGCCCTTTTTTTCCAGCCTGTACAATAACCTTCTATGTAACAATCATGCCATGCACCTTATGAAGTGCTCTGCCAAGCATCTGCTGTCATCTATGAACTTCCTGAAGGTTGGTTCCATCCCCTCATCAATTAATGAAGACACTGGATAGTACTAATTCACATATCAACCCCTGAAAAATGATACCAGAAATCAGTCACTAGTGGAACTTTGAATGGCTTTCAACTACTTTTTCAGGCTAAGACTCCAGCCACTTTTCTACCTTCACTTTGGAACCACTGAGCCAACCAGAACACTACACTTCGACTTCATTCTGGCAAGTAAATCTTCAAAGAACTGAGAAAGAAATCAGACCCTTCTGAGAAAATATTTCAAAACAGATAGAACTAAGACTCAAGAAGGGGAAATAAACTGGCAGACATGTAAAGTAGTGCATTCTGTAAAACTTTGCTATTTCTAGGGACCGCACTTGTAGAAGAACAGGCACATGGAGCTACCCTGACGTAGACAGTGCAAGAATTAGATGATTCTGTCCTCCTAAACACATCATAATAGTAAAAGATATTTTATCATATTTTTAATATTATTCTACAGGTGGGAGAAAGGTAAGAAGAAAATGGTACAATACAGACACGGATGCATAAACAAATCACCAGGATTTTACAGGACAGTGCTATCGACACTATTAATAAACTGCCAAGTCAACATCGATATATGCAATATGGACAAACACTACACGCACTTTTCTAACAGCTCTGCTATATTGTCTCACAGGGGACTTGTTTGCACAAAATCAATTTCCATCCAATGATTAGCTCCAAGATATCCAAACCAATTTCAACTGCACAGACACTGAACAACTGTGAATTCCCTCAGGGATTATTACATTTCCTGCTCTTGCCCCAGCTCCATGGCCATGTAAGTATGCCAGGCTGGACACGTCCACTCTAGAAGCAAACTGCAGTAACAGCACTCCGGGGCTTAGGACTTCCTGGGTCAAGGCTTCCCTGGGATGAGGATTTTCATGGCTGCTAATCAATATACTCTACACATCTCTGCCCAATTCCTGCTTCAGCTCCCATTATACTTCTGTCTGTTTGAACCCCAATATTCTGTCACTGCAAGCTCCACAATGCAACCACACATTGTTTAAAACCAACTTTATTAGCTGGATACAGTAAGGGAACACCCAGTTTGTCAAGCCTCTGTGCTAATGTCAAGCTGAGATAAGGATCTTAGGACCTTATCAGGATCACCTTTCCAAAACAACTTTTTTTCCTTAGCTCTGTGGGCTTAAAAAAAAAAAGAAAAGGGGTGGATCGGACGATCTCCAAAGGTCCCTGTGCACAGGCACCATTCTGTGATATGTAAAGCTACAACAACACTGACTGTTTAACAGATATGAACTTTAGCGTTGGTGATCACAGCTGAAGCAGGTCCCCTAAGCAGCATGGTCCCAACACGGGCCTGGTCTTATTGCCATTGCCTCTGGGCTTAAGAAAAGGAGCATTCCAAAGCTGTGGTATCAATGCAGAATAGGTCTCAGTTGGAAAATGCCAGCTCTTAAAAGCATTTCACACACCTTTGAAAAGCAAAGGTATCATCCTCTGTATCCGTCAATGGAGAACAAGCAGCTTCTCATGCAAGCCAAGTGAGAGGATAGTACATTTACTGGAGATGTGCCTCCAGTCCAGGATGATTCTCCAAAATACACTTCTGGCTTTGGTTTCTCCTCACTGCTCCAGAGCATCAGGAGACAGCTTCAGCTGACACAACACACCCAGTCATCAAACAAGAAGCAGGTCAAGCAGCATCTACAAACACCACCTCAACACTGCATTTCCCAAGCAGACAGGAGGCAACAGCCTCCCAGGAACCAAGGGCAGTATCGAGGGGCTGCTCCCATCACAAGGAACAAATAACATGCAGTCAGTAAACAACACATGGCTTCTCATGTCCAACAAATGGCATGTATTTGACACCTACAGCAGCCTTGCCTATCCTCATCCAGGGACCTCTACAACTAACCAGCAGGAAGGGTGTTCACTTACTACTCTAGATCTTGACAGAAAGCACTGATACAGGCCACAGCCCCAATTCCTTAAGACAGACTTTTTGAGAAGCCATTTCTGGAACCAGGATTTCACCTAAGTGCAGGCAAAGATGTTAAGAAACACAGTCCTTGTTTCACCCTTCACACATGTACCAGAAAGGGAGATCTACATACAAAGATTTACCTTTAACAAAAGCTTCTCCTAACATCTGCAAACATTACTCCTGGCAAAAAGATGAAGCTGGATTTTACTCATGTGTTTTGTTTAGGGGCACCCTTTCAAAGTCTTTAAAACTTTTGTGACCAGCTGAGTTAGTTACATAAAACATTCCTAAGGGTTTCTGCCACCAGCAATAAGAACTCAGGTCATTTTAGAAGGTATCTAAATAGGAAAAGACAAAAATATCCTATGTTAATCTTACTCAATAGTTGTTGGATCCAAAACTCCTGTCACTGGGATCCCATAAAACTGCTGCATAGTGGCCACTGCAGACTGCATGGCTTTGCTCGACTGCAAGGCAGGCATCTGACTGTCAGATGGAAGCAAATAGCCGTAAGTTTTCAACCAACCCTGAAAAACAAAGAAGCAGAGCACAAGAAGCTGCACAGTCAGTTGTAAAGTCCACAGATAAGAGTATTTCTTCCCAAGCAAAATAAGAAGTTCATGTCACCTGTCTGGACAGGTACCAGTTACAAATGGCTGCAATGCCCACCAAGTAACTGTGGCAGATGTACATTTGCTCTGTACAAAGGTATACAAAGCAACTAAGAAACTCTGTCTTGGGTGCAATGGAACCTCTCACTTGTCCGAGACCTCCTCTGCATCCTGTCACCCAGAGCCTTGTCCAGCCCCACAGCGGAAAAGCCACCAAATCCCCCTGCCACCTACAAAGCTCTGTCCTGTGCTCCGCAATGGGGCAAAACACGGGGCTCCCTCGTTTAATACTTCGTACTTAGACTGGGGGCACCAAAGCCACTCAGGTCCTGTATGGACATGGGCCCAGCACAGCAGCACGGAAGAGTCGAGCAGCTGCCGCCGACTGGGCTGGCGGCAGTGGGGAGAGCACCGTAACGCTGGGTGCGACCCGGCCCGCCTCAGCACCGCGCAGCCGCCTGGGCCGCCACCGTCCGCCGCCCCGGCCTCCCCTCCCCGCGCCAGGGCGCAGCGAACGGACCCACCCGGCCGGTGGTGGGGTCGCTGTGGGCGGCGGCGCGGAGCATCGCGCAGATCAGCGGCAGCAGCGAACGCGCTGCGGGCAGGCCCCGAGCCCGGGGCTGCCTGGGCGCCATGGCAGCGCGCGGGGCTGCGGCCCGGCGGCTGCGCGGCGCGGACACGCCGGAAGGGGCGGGCGAGCAGCAACGGCAACGCCTCCTTCCCCACCATGAGCCCGTCGGAACTTCTGGGCCTCCAAGGGACTCGTAGCGGTCTGGGCATTTGCTCGGCGCCGTGTGGCCCCTCTCCTTGGGACTTCTGTCCTCGGGAGCCCCTGGCGCAGGAGGCAAGCTGAGCCCCTTCCTCGTACCGGCAGTTAGTCCTAACCTGCCCGCAAAACCCGAGAGCAACCTTTGCTGAATTCTTTTGGAGAGACGAGGTGGTCGCAGCACTGGGAAAAGCCACCAGCTCTGGCCCTTGTTGGCATCACCATCCTCAGCCTGCAAGTGCAAGGGTCTCCTTTAGCAAGAGAAGTACTCTGTGCAGTGTTCATGGCCAGCCTGGTGCATGGAGAGACTTCACAGAATCACAGAATGGTTGAGTTTGCAAAGGACTTCTAGAGATGATCTAGTCCAACACCCCAGCTCAAGCAGGGCACCTAAAGCACATAGCACAAGCTCACATCCAGACAGGTTTGGAAAATCTCCAGAGAAGGGGTCTCCACAGCCTCTCTGGGACCTCTCAGGGTAGCCTGTTCCAGTTCTCTCTCAGCCTTACAGTAAAGAAATTCTTCCTCGTATGTAGATGGAACTTACTGATTTTCAATTTGTACCCATTATTCCTTGTCCTGTTGCTGGCTGCTACCAAGAAGAGTTTGGCCCCATTCTTTATGGCCTTTACATTCTGCCCTCGGGTATTTGCACATGAAGATCCCCTCTCAGTCTTCTCCAGGCTAAACGGGCCCAGCTCACTTAGTCTTTCCCCATAAGATACATGCTTGAGTCCCTTAATCATGGTTGTCACACTATGCTAGGCCCTCTGTAGAAGTTCTACTTCCCTCTTGTCCTGGGGAGCCCAGAACTGCACACAATACTCCTGGTGCAGCCTCACCAGAGCTGAGCAGGCACTCCTCCTAATGCAGAAGTGTGGCCATTGGCCTTTTTGGCCATGAGGGCACATTACTGCCTCATGGTTAGCTTCCTGTCAACCAGGACTCCCAAATCCCTCTCCACAGAGCTACTTTCCTGCAGGTGAACCCCTAATCTGTACTGGTGTCTGGGTTGCTAGAGCAGCAGCTTTTCCAGCCTAGTATGCTGTATGCTGAATGGGTATTCCGTTTGCCCCCAGACTCCCAAAGCCCTCCATTTGTCTTTTCATGGTCTGCAAAGCTACCACCTTGCCTCTTCATAAGCCTCCAAGACCTCCATTTGTCAGCGTGTCTTTTCCACAAGACCTCACCTTTCAGTATCACCCAGACCTCTCTATATGCTTTCACGGGCACCTAGATGTCCCCATGTGCCCTTCAGATCACCCTACGGCCTCAAAGTGCATTTTGGCGAAACCTGGGGCCGTGACTCGACTGTGGCGATCCTCCCCAGGAAAAAGGGCACCATGGGCAAGGGGATGATAACTACAAAGTGAGCAGAACAGCCTGATCAGCGGTGTCCCCTGGACATGGCTGTGGCTACTGATTTACAGGCTTGGATGCTGTGCTTGGTGCCTAGAAAAGTCTAAGAGCTCAGCCCAGGCATGAACTCTTCAAGAGTTCGGTTATTCTTGGTATTGACCTCTCCAGCAAGCCAAGTGCAGGCCAGGGATGTGGGCTGGCCTGGGGTGTCCTGGCAGTAGCAGAACAGCAGCACAATGCAACAATGTGGAATGGTTCTGAGAGTGCCGATTGCTGGGATACCAGCTGAAGTGGCTGGAAGTAGGTGCTGCTGGAGCAAGTGATGCCAGTGAAGGACCACAGCTCCAGAACGGCTCCTGAAAGGGATCATGGAGCACTATCTCACTGCTGGTCTCCGAAATATAGATGGACTGCTGAGTGCAAAGGAGAAGAGAGGCGAGGTATGTGCTCGGCAGGCAGAGAAGGTGCAACTTGGGAACTGGTGGCCATGCAGGCCTGCTCTGGGACAAAGGAGTATGGAGGAGAGTGAGTGACAGGTATAGGGTGAAATCAGTGCAGGTCCTCCGAAGTCCTGTCTGTCTGCCCTCCTGGGTCCCACTTCAGCAGGCAGGAGGTTGCTGTGCAAGGAAATTGAGTTTAGTTTACAAGGACTGGATTTTAGGGAAGAAGGTGATGAAGCAGTGCCTGGCTTTTGAATAGGCCACTCTTTGCAGTATCTCTGTTTGGAGTCTTCAAAGAGCATTTCTGGTAAGTGCTGTGCAAGAAGGCTCTTGAAATCGTGGCCTGAATGCCTACGAATGTCTTTGTCTTTCCAGCCTGGGCACAGAAGACAGCATATGGTAGTAGGGTGCACTGAGCTGCTGGACATCCCACTCGGGACCAAAATCCCTTTGCTGCCTGGCTCCAATCCTGTCTTCTACCGGACCAAGCTGGGAGAAAAGGTAAAAGCAGCAGAAAGGAGTCAGGAAAGTTCTTTTTCATTGTCAGCTTGCCCAGATAGATAGAACAGCTTAGAGAAGAATTCAGAGGGGGTAATAATGAAGAAATCATTATTATCAGAGAGATTCAAAACTTGTGCTTTATTCCTCTGTATTGTCAATACCTGAGTCTATACTAGGGAAATGTATTAAGGACCTTTTTACTGTAGGCTTGGATACATTGTTCCCCACACAGATACAACCTAGATGCAAAGTTAGCCAACATGCTCCTTAGGAGTGCCTAACTCTGAAGAGTCTGCTCACAGTGGTTTAGAGATTTGCTAATTTGAAGCATCAGGACAGAAAAAAAAAAGTGGTCTGGAAATTTCCTGCCTTGCTTCCTGCTTGACTTGGATGCTCCTTTGCTGGGTGGCAGTGGGGGGATGGGGAGGGGCAGATATTCTCCTGTTTTCTGTCTACACTGCTCTGGCCCTGCAGTCTGTGGTATTTTTTTATGACCTCAGAGTGATGGGACAGATTTTGGTATCAGCTATTCAAACTCACTTTCTATTTTCACAAGTGCTGTTTTGTGGTTCTCCTGATAACAACCTTATTTTTCAATCACAGGGACTTTCCAAAGGAAAGATTGACCATAGGGAGATGCAGGCTGTCTGGCAAACTCCTTAGAGCTTGGATGCAGGAAAGGACCACTGAATTTTAGTGGAGAAATGGGACATCTTTTCAAATGGCCCTGTAAATAGATCCTTATTTTCATGCTATAACAGTAGATAACCCCAAGACTGAAGCTGAAGCAGAGCCAGGAATTACCCGAAAGCTCAGAGGTTTGAAAACACTACCCTATGCGTTGAGGAAGCTCTGAAGTGTCTTTGTCTCTTTCTTTGTCCTTCCTACCCTGCTCACACAGAGGAAAATTTATTTTACAGCTTCACCAGTCATCTGGTTATTTTACTTTGGGAGATCCACACTGCCGCTTACTAAGCAATGAGTACAACAGTCTGCATGACCCTCATTTGCAGGCCTACCACAGCCGCAAAGACAACCTGCGCAGACTGCGGAGAGGAGGCTACATCACTAGTGATGGCAAAGTAGGTTGTCCCTCAGAGTGAGGAGAGTTTCCATGGGAAGGAGAGGCTGCCAGAGCATTTGCTGCAGCCTTCCCTTGCGGGTGAGAGCCAAGCCCCCTGGCACTGTGCAGGGCTGGGGGCACAGCGGAGCATCTCCCACTGGTCTGTGCTGTGAGGGAAAGGCAGGTGATGTAGTCAAGAGGACAAGCCTTGGTGATGTCTCTCCATAGGTTGTTTGCAGTCTGCGGGAGTTCAATGAGTACAGACAATATCTGACCATGCTCAGGATAGAGGCTGACAAAATGTACCGGCAAGAACAAGTAGGTAAAACTCAGGGTTCCCAAGTACACTTCATGGTTCTGAAGGCTGGGACTTTATTTATTTTCTCTCAGCAAGACATGAAGTAAAGTAGCAGCAAGTGCTGTGCTGGCACACCAGACATTGTGGCTTAGAAATATGCACCTGGCTCTGGGTTGAGATGGCACAGGAGTGGGGACAGGCAGGAAAGTCATCCCCAAGCCCGTAGAGTGCTGAGGAAAGTATTTCTTTACCCGCCACACGCCCTCCCAGTTTGTGGCTGAAGTAAAGTGCTGCTGCTCAGGAATGAGGAACATGCATGAATCCTCTTCATGCAGGTTTGTGAGAGCATTTTGAGGCAAAGACAATCTAAAATCTGGTGTTAACTTTCAGAAAATGCTTCATCGACAGCTGGCAAAATTAAAGGATGCCCCTGAACTGCCAAAAGGGATGGACATTTCTCGCCTCCGAGAGTGGCTGCTGCGGGAGCAAAGAGAGAGTTTGAGAGACAGAGAGAGGGAGATGCGGGAAAGGTAAGAGACAGGACAGGATGCTCATTGTGCATAGTGTTGCCATCCATGTTTGGAACCTGGCCCATGAGCTGGAAGCTGTTTGGGACATATGAGCCAGGAATTCCAGAGCAGGGTGAGGGCTGTGGCTGAGCAGAGAATGGCCTGGGCAAGACAATTCCAGTTGCTATGTTTCAGCCATCTCTGTCTTTAAAGGTTTCTTGACATGATTGCACAAAGGATGGAGAAGCTTGTGGCTCTTGAAAAAGAGAAACATCTCCTCCGTCAGGCTGAGCGAGAACAGCAGCATCTGCGAAAGAAGAGACAACCAGGCACCCAGAGCAGCTCAAGTAAGCCAAGACACTGAGCTTGCACATTAGAAAGGAATGCACAATAGTAGCACGAGTTACACAGTACTCACAGATTTACATAATTATATCAATAGCACTCAATGTGTTTACTGTCAAGTGTGAAACAAGTTCCTCATGCTTGCTGATGATAAAAATCTGCATAACTCGTAGCAGTTCCATCTTTTGTTAGGTGTACATTCAGGCAAATACTCTTCTGAATGTTGTTTGTAGACTCTTCCATTCGTACTCTCAAAGCAGGATAGTCTCAATTAGCCCTGTGACCAACATACTTTGCCATGGAGAACATACACAAATGGGAATTTTACCTGTATTCCATATAGAATGTGAACCAAGCAGTCAGCCTTCAGTTGCTGGCAAGAAGAACAGAAGACTTCTGCGTACTTCAGTGGTCTGCCAGGAGGCCTTGGAGGTCATGGCTGATGGCACAAGCCAAAGCACCTCATCTCAGAAAAAAGACACTACTCAGAAAGCTGTCAAACGAAGACTTGTGAGTAGGAGCTGAGTGTATGTGGTAACCACCTCTTTGCAGTAGTGTTTTGGTACTCAGGACTTCTGGGAGGGTATTGTAACATACAGCCTCTCTCCGCTTTTAATGCATGCTGGATTGTCAGAGTATCTCCTGAGAAAACCCTGATGAGCTAGGGCGGGACCTTCCCATCCTGGGAGTCTCTGTATTGAACAATGAGAAGGGATCTGGCCTTCCTGACCTGTGGGGCACCTATTTCCACCTTCTGCTGAGACCAGTCCCAGGAAAATCTTCAGCTTGTCCTGGAGGCAGTTGTTCCTGTGTACACCATGTCCTAATCCTGAAGATGAAGAAATCTGGGGACTGAATCACAATTCCTGCCCATTTTTGTTGTTTCATGGATCTTTTTTTTTTTTTTTTTTCCTTACATTACTTAACTCTTTTAGAAAGAAGTAACTCTATCCAGCAGCAAGCTGCTAAGCTGCCAGGAGCCTCCTCATCATGAACTTCAAGGTGTAGAAGACAACCTGAGGGAGCTATTGCATGAGGACCAAGATACTAAAAAACAAGGTACATAAAGGTTTGAACTGCAGTGGCCCAAGCCTCTTTCTTCCCTCACAAGACTGTAGGCACTGCTCTCCTTCCTTCTCAAACTTTACCTTTCCTCTAGTTCAAAAATCTTTTACAGGACGCTCCAAGAAAAGAGCTGTAGCCTAACAGAACTCCAGCTGTTTTGCTGGCCCCCTTCACAGCACTTGAAGGGAAGCAGTTGGGAGGGCAGGGGACTGTGTGCTTGTCCCTGTCCTTGAGGACAAGACTAAACAGCAGACAGCAGAGATTTCCAAAGGATAATGTCTCTAAGCAAGTGATGACCATCAGTCATACATCAGAAAATCTTTCTAGCCAAGGATGGTGTCTCTTAGCTTTACATACCCTCTTGCCAAGGTAGAGCTACAGGCTTGGAAGTTACTCAGTCATGGCTGATTGTTTCTTCTTGCAGAAAGCAGTACGGAGAATTCTTCCAAACAGACATTTCTTTGTCCTAAGGCAAGAACATCCCTTTCTTCCGGAGTCTCCAAAGAAGATGATGACTCTGACCTGAAAGAGAGCAAAATTTTTTTGCAGGTATGCCATCATCTCCTTACATCTCTGAAGACAGCAGTTATAATGCTCTGACACGGTTTATGGGTACCCACTGATAGGGTTCAGATGACTTTCTTCTTTATCATGAGCCTTTCCTGCCTCACCATAACTCCCCCCTGCCACATACTTCCGTCACTCCTCTAGGTTCCCGGTCAGGAGGGCTTTATTCTCAAAACACCAAAATGTCTGAGAGCACAACTCAGCTGATTGACTGATACTACTATAGGCCTCTCACTTTTGTGAACGCATATCCCTTCATGGGTTAATTTCTTTCTGAAAAAGCCAAAGGTTAGCTTAGGGAAGAGCCTGCTTCTTGCCCAGTTCTCACCAATGGGGCTCTGAGCATTTGCTCAGAAAGCAAATGCTTCCTGGGTCTATCTCTTGGAACTGTCTTTCAGAAAGCATTAAAGAAAATTGTGAAGTGTCATCCCTAGAGTTAGGAATTGCCCTTATTTTGTCCTGATAGGCAATCTGTCAAGGTATGAAAAAGTGAGTGATAGGGGAGGACAACTTCAGGTTATTGCCTGGGTCTGTATGTGACTTGCAACTCATTCCCTACTTTTTATGAGAATGGCAGCCCACATCAGGACTGAGCTGCGGATGAACCTGAGAAAAAAAGGCAAAAGTGTCCTGACAGTAACTATTGCAGAACAGACCAGAGCAAACAGCCCTGTACAATAACCTTCTCCATCTCATCTGTCCTTTTTGTTCCTCATTTCCCTCAGATAAAGAGAATGATTAATGTGGAAATAGCAATTGTTGACATGGCTCACTGTTACCTCGTGAGTGTACTCTGACCACAAATAACAGTCCCCCGGGTGTCCCTAACTCACAGTGCAGGGCCTGATCCATCTTTTCACTCACTGAGAGCCAGAGTGACTGCAGTACCACCTGCTTTAGAAAATCTAATTTTTTTTTTTTTTTTTTAGAAATGCTAGAAATGTTTGATTCCTAGCTTCATGAGACCTCCAACACCCATATCCCAGGTGATGTCCCCTGAACAACAACTTTTCCCTCATCAAATCCCTTAGAGACAGGTCTCTAAGGAATGGTCTCTTTACTCTTGGATTCAACCTGTTTCTGCTTTCAGACTATACTTTTTCAAACCCGACTACTTGAAATCCATCTAGTGATCTGCTTAAGAAGAGGGAAAGGAAACCACCAAAGTCAAAGAACATATTTACTCATCAGTTACTCCTGGTTTCTGTTACAGAAGTCTTTAAATAAAGAACTGCATAATATAGTCCAGACTATGCTACTTTGGGCTACACAGACAGAAGTCCAGGAGCTAGAAGAGGTTGCAGAGAGAGTGGTTGAAGAAGTGCTGGAAAGGGTGAAAGAGCTTGGTCCATCAGTCTGCATATTAAGGAGAGCTCCCCGGGTGATTGGTAGACGATTCTTTGGTAGCACTAGAAAGACAGAATCTTCCGAGACATCAGCTCCAGATCTCCAGCAGGAAATTGAAGTGGCAGCTTCAGAGATTGTAGCAAACATTATTGATTCTCTTGGGAAGCATTTGGTATGCAACACAACAGACGCCTCTAAGCCCAGGCTGTTGACCAGGTGCAGAGAGCATCTCATAACCACAGGAGCCAGGCAGGCTGGCAAAACAGAAGTAAGCAGAGCCAGTAAAGCTAAATTACCACACAATGATGGAGCAACTCCTCTGGCTTCTCTTGACAAAATGGGCAAAGATGTTGTTGAGAAGGTTGGATCCACCTTGCAATCTTTTGTAGCTTCTCAGTTTGAACATCACTTCCAGTGTAAATTTTCTGAAATCCTGGAGCTGCCTGTTGAGACTATTTCTAAGAGGCAACTTCAGCCATCTTGGACACCTTTCTCAACCCAGGTCACAAAGAAAATGGAAGGATCATTTAGAGCATCTGATCAGAAAACAGAGGTAATAAAGAAAAGAAAGTCACCTTTACAAGCACTGCGGGCATTCTACCATGCTGCTGCTGAATCACAAGACAGTAACATGCTTGTGAGGGGAAGAATCCAAACTGCAATTTCCAAAGTTAAGCAACTCCATTCAGAATTAAAAGAGTATGCTAAAATTGCTGTCCATAGCATTCTTGAAACCCTGAAGAAGCAGCAGAAGAAATTAGACGAAGAAATGCATTCCAGTGACAGTTCAGAAGAAAGTACCATGGCGAGTGAGCTAGTGAAGTCAGTATTAGATCAGTGCAGTCAACCTCTGTATGCTCCTGCTTTAGGACTGAACTGTGGGAAGCAGGTTGCAAAACAGTGTAGTGCAAGAGATGGTGATGAGAGCTCCCTGGGACAGGACTTTCGAAGGCTAGGAGGAAAGAAAATTCCTGCTAGAAAATTAGAGAAAAGTCCACCAATGACAAAGCTCCCGCATCTCAGCCTCCCTGGAATGGTCATTCCCTCAGAGACAGAAGCCCCATTTGAAGAGGAACTCTTAAGTAAGCTCCTCATGTCTGTCCTCCAAAGCTCTGAACAAGATGCTCAAAGCCCACCAGAAAGCATTCAGAAGCCCCTGCATTATCCTTCAGCACACACACAAAGATTTTATACTCCAGTGCTCAAAAAACAACCTAAACTGAGGCCAGGGACCATGCAAGATACGTCCCTGTCCATTGACCAGAAGTTTTCCTTACAGCCCACTCCTCCACCAAAGTCCCCTACCCAGAGAGGAGCTCAGCAGAGGCACGGGCATGTAAAGCTTATGCCAGGTGAAGTGGAGCCACGGGAGTCAGGAGAGATGGTGTTAGCTGGGCAGCTGGTGGAGAGTGTCTTGAGGAGGTGTGTGGCTCCATGTTCCAGTTCTTCCGACACTAGTGCTGAAGATTAAGAGTCAACAAGAAAACTACAGGAAATGATCGCCTCATAGAGAATAAAGAGTTTATATCCAAGTAGTGTTTTTACATCCTGGTATAATTTTGCTGCTTTTGTGATACACAGTTCATCACTAAAGCCAGCAGCAACTTCTCAGGCAGTGCAGCAAGACCTTATGACTGACTAACAAGGCTGAAGAGCAGGAGATGGCCTTCAGCAAGCCTACCTGTTGGAAGGCCTCCATAGTGTGTTTCCTCCCATGGCCTGGGAAGTCTTGGGCTATCAAGGAATGTTCAAGGGAAGAGA
This sequence comes from Nothoprocta perdicaria, assembly GCF_003342845.1. Taxonomy (NCBI): domain Eukaryota; kingdom Metazoa; phylum Chordata; class Aves; order Tinamiformes; family Tinamidae; genus Nothoprocta; species Nothoprocta perdicaria. Next base: position 1,463,722 of record NW_020455160.1, read on the forward strand.
GCCCAACCCACACTTACCTTCACATCCGTGATATTCAACTCAGTTCATACCTGAGTTGATTCCAGATTGATTGACTGAGTTGATTCCTGAGTTGATTCCAGGGTTGCTGTTGATTCCAGTGTAGGAGAAAGATGTCCCAATTTATCCCTATGTATTTGAAAGGCAATTCTTTTTATGTAGACCCCTTTTCTAGTACATGTGTGAAACATGAAACAAAGGCTGTGTTTCTTACCATCTTTGCCTGCACTTATGTGAAATCCTGGCTCCAGAAATGGCTTCTCAAAAAATCTCTCTTAAGGAATTGGGGCTGTGGCCTGCATGGATGCTCTCTCTGAAGACCTAGAGTAGTAAGTGAACATCCTTCCTGCTGGTTAGTTGTAGAAAGGTTCCTGGATGAGGATAGCCAAGGCTACTGTAGGTGTCAAATACGTGCCATTTGTTGGACATGAGAAGCCATGTGTTGTTTGCTGACTGCATGTTATTTGTTCCTTGTAATGGGAGCAGCCCTTTGATATCCACTGCAGTGCAGGCATGGAGCCGCTCATCTGGAGGCCCTTGATTCCTAGGAGGTTGTTGCCTCCTGTCTGCTCGCTCAGTATGTGCTGGGAAGTGCAGTGTTGAGGTGGTATTTGTAGATGCTACCTGACCTGCTTCTTGTTTGATGACAGGATGTGTTGTGTCAGCTGAAGCTGTCTCCTGATGCTCTGGAATAGCAAGGAACATTGATTGACTCAGAATGTCGAAGTGTCTGTTACACAGACATCATTTTTGCAGCTTTACAAAATGGAGGATGTTCCCAGGGAGATTTGGCGATCATCTGGTGTACCCCTCTGCTCAAACAGGGTCACCTAGAACAGGTTGCCCAGTACCCACATTAAAAAAAAAAAAAAAAAAAAGATAGGGAGCTTCAAAGGAGTTCCCTTTGCCTGTGGCCTGGCTGCTGCGGGGACATGTTTCAGCCATCAGCTGAGAAAGCTTCAGAGCTGTCCCCAGTATAGGGCTTGGGCTTCATCCCCTCTTGGGCATCCCTAGAGTGACGTTTCAAGCAAAGTCCTTAGAGGGACCTTCTTCCTGGCCTTCAGCTGTACCTAGTATTTGCAGTTATGGGGTTCCCTGAACATAGTTGCTGTGGGGAAGCTTTTTGTCCATGCAGTGGACTTGGAAATAACATGCAACACTTGAAAAAAATTTTAAGTGTTCTACTTTCAATTTCTCAGTTTACAGTTCATACTACACTAGGTAGCATAAAAAAGAAATTTAATAACATACTCCTTAATTTTATGAGTGCAGGTTATGAAGTCTCTGTAGTCATGTTAATGGAATGTTTAATCTATGAGGGCTGTTTAGCCTTTCTGTACTCTCCATTCTAGATAGTATGTATCTATTTAGATGGCTGTATGTATTTATGACTGCAACTGGGCAGAAAGTATAGGGTTGCCTGTGCCCAGCTGTATGTATTTATGGCTGTAATTGGTGTGTCCCTCCCCATGCAAGGGCAGTGGGTGCAACTAGAGCCATTAACTCTGGCTCTGTTGCAAGGGAGCTCATTCCACTGTTGTTTTCCTATGGGAGCAGAGCTTTAGAATGTCTTTGGCAAATAACAGGAGCTAAGGCAGTAAAGCTCCCCAGGAAGATGTATTGCTGCCTTTGGAAAAGAAAAGCCATTCTCTACCATAATGGGATTGCTGAAGATGGAGTTGTGAGCTTATGTTTTGTTTTTCTTCTTGGATCAGTACCCTAGTGAGGGATGTTCAGAGGTCTATGTAAGAGGAGGAAAGATTCACAACCCTGTTTGTGATCTGTAGAGGCCCTGAGAATATTGTGAAGCTGAGAACTAAGCTGTTATCTGGTTGTAGGGAGTTTTGAAGGCAACTACACAGCAGTGAAAACAGGGACCTTATCTGGTGGTGAGGAGCAAGTGAGGAATTTGGAGGTAGCCGTGCCAGAAGGCATGCCACCAACACAAATAACCTCTAAGCTAGTTTGGAAGTCAAACCTGAGGTGAGGGAGAGGAAGATGGTGAAGGCAGGACCCTCATAATGAGACTAGAGACTCCCACTGGTGGGCACACATCAGGGAAATTTGCCTAACGATAAAGGCCGTCCCTCTGGTATACCTCCTGGCATGTACTGGCCATACTTGGCAGGACACACCAGACAAAATAATCATGGATCTGAGACTGGTTGAGACTTCCAGCTGAGACTTACGTTGTCTGTGTGGGGACACCTGCAATCCTGGAGCCTGTCAGCCACCTCTCGTTCCTCAGGGAGGCTGATCGGTCTCACTATCCTACTGGCAAGTATCCTCTCGTAAGTAATTGCTACATAGGTGCCTCATTTCACAAGTAATTGTTAAGTAGTCATCTTGCTTTAGCGTGTTGCTAGTGTGGATTGTCCTGTATAAACCAAGGGGATGATTTTTCTCAAAGTGTATTTGTTTTCATTGATGAATCCCAAACCCATCCAGAAGATAATTGGCAATGAGGATGGGATTCAGCTGAATAGTAGAACTCAGTAGTGGAGTGCAAAGCTGGTGAGGTCATGCTGCCTGTAGTGTGTGTTGGTGTAGGTGGAACTCACTAGTGGGGTGCACAGCCTGGTGAGGCTGGGCCAATGTTTGTGTGTGTGTTTTGATAATAACGCTCAGCCGCTCTCTGCGGCATTGAACATTAGCTGCTTTGTGTGTTGGCTTTGCTGTGGGAGGAGGGGCTATTTTCTAAGAATACTGGCAATTTTAGTGAGAGGAGGAAATACCAAGTGTAATATGCATTGTTTCTTTCTTGGCAGCACTGCGAGCAGTGCCGACAACAACACAGAAACGGCACCCCAAATTGAACAGTCAAATTGAGGGTAAGAACCTTGGAACACACTGTGGGATAAATGGGAGACCTGTACTCAAATGTCCCCTGAACCTTGGGTCCAGAAGGACTCCATGTCTGTATTACAATATTGGAGACAGTATGCAGAGACAAAGCATACAAAGAAATTGGCTCGGTTGGGGCATGCAAAACAGATGAGAGGTGCCCTCTGGTAGATGTACCTACCAAATATCGATCAGACAATTAAAGGAAAAACAAGAGAGAAATGAAGCCCTCCAAGACCAGCTGCAAGCTATTCGGGCTGCACAAGTAATGCAGAGGCAAGTTTTATTAGGGGCAAGTAATCAAAAGAATGGTTAGAGGAAAAACACACCAAATTTGCCATGTAGTGTGCAGTGTGGATTGTGTGGAAAGGAAGGGTCCAGAGGCAAGGAGGGAAGGGGAATAGGGTGCAAGCTATAGTCATCAGTCCTGACTAGAATCCAGAGACCTGGGACAGAAATATCTGGGACTCTGATGAGGAGGTCCCAGAGGATTTGGATGAAGAAAAACAACCACGGGGTGCCAGGGGAAAGGTAGGGAAGAGGGCAGCTCCTGTTATACAAAGGAAAGCCGTGCAGATGGGACCAGGGCAGATGGTATGGCAGGATGAAGTAACTGATTTTACTCCTGAAGACATCAAAAACCTGTTGAGTAAATATAGGCAGCAACCAGGGGAGAAACCTCGGGCATGGTTAGTGCACTTAATGGAGGAAGGAGATGATTTGGTGATGCTCGATGATGCTGTTGCTACAAAATTTCTAGGATTGACCTGTCATGTATATATACAAGCTGTGTTGCAGGGAGTAGATGAAAATGGAATGAGCCTTATCGCTGCTGCAGCCGGGTGCCTCACTGATAGGTGTACAAATGATGGCGATTGCCTCCAAGCTCACTCTGATTGGGTAATGCTATGGCGAGCATGTCAGATGCTTAAAGCCAAAGCACAAAGGTAGCAGTGGAACTAGAAAGTCCTGAATTGTACTTAGGACAACTGCTGCTGCTTGTTGTGTGGAATAAATTGCTGAAGGGATGCCCTGAGGCATAGTGTACCTTCTTAATTCTGGTGCTGATGACTGAACAGGGAAACCCAATAGAAAATGTTATTGAAAAACTTCAGAAGATGGGAGATTGACCAGGGCTGGACTTGGAACAAAGCTCCCAGAAGCCCCAAAATAGTCCCTGAGGGTGGGAGAATAGCTGGGATTCAGAACCAGGAGAGTGGGCTCAATTGTTTCACCTACTCCTACAAAAAGGGGTGGAGAAACAAGATACAGATGGAAAACCGCCAGAAAGATTATGCCAGTTGGCTTGACAGCATAATATTTGCACTGTCCAGGCTGTGAAATAGTACCAGCTTCAAGAAAGCATAGATGACCCAGTGACCTTTGAAAACCGGGAGACTTTGTACCCATGGAATGATGTACAGCGTACTGTGTTGTGTTTCAGACCGAGAGAGGGAATAACGCCAGCTTTTCCCCTTCATGAGACATTGAGCCATACAAAGCAAGAATAGAGGGGTGACCAAGCTCCAGTGTCTGAAGAGTTTTGGTGTAACATTACCCATAGGGAGAACTGGCCATTTGTCACGTGTACTATCCTCTGCCCCAACCGAAACCAACAGTCCGTGCCTTAGTGGACACAGGAGCAGAGGTCACGATAATACATGGGAACCCAGATAAGCGTAAGGATGAGGTGACACCTGTTTGAGGCTTGGGCAATCATCAATCAGGGGCAAACTTGTTAGTGTCCCAATGTAAATTGCAGACTGGCCTAAAAGAACATTCTGAGTCATGATTGTATTGATGCATGAATACATAATTGGAATAGATGTATTGTGTGGTAGGTTGCGAGAGATCAAAGGAATGCAATGGCATTTTGGGACCACACAGTAGACAAATGCCCATGATTCGGGTGGGACAATTGGTGCAAGAGGCTAAAATACATATAGCCACCCAAGTAGTGAATCTACAACAGTACTTGATTTTGGGAGGAGATGATGCAATACAGGCTACTGTTAGTGATTTGTTGGCTCACAAGGTGATCCAGTACCCTTTCAATTCACCTATCTGGCCTGTAAAGAAGTCCAGTGGTGGATGACTGTGGATTATAGGGGAGTGAATAAGATTACTCCTCCACTTACTGCGACTGTCCTAGAGGTAGTGATTGTGACTCGAATGTAAAGAATCCAGAAGCATGAGGGTGCATAGTATGCAGTAATCCACATTGCTAATGCATTTTTCACAGTTTCCATATCATCTGAATGGTTTGCACATGTGTGCTCAGCGATGGGGGTCTCTGGTCTCATTATGAGGATCCTACCTTCTTCATCTTTCTCACCCTCACCTCGAGTTTGACCTCCCAGCTAGCTGAGAGGTCGGCTACCCTAGCATTGCAAAGGCAGTTAGAAAGTGGTATTGGACATCACACATATTGACTGCAAATATATAATATAAAGTAGGATTCAGTTCTCTGTTGTATTGCAGACCATAGGTCCAAGAGTAACAGAAACATTGAGTGTTGATCAGTAAAAGACAAAACCGTCTTATCCAGCTGTGCAACTAGATTGGCAACATAAGCAGAGTCCATGACAATACTCACTGGCTGGGGAAACATTTGAAAAGCTATGCCCATAGCTTGCAGCTCCCCTATCTGAGGTGATCCTTCTTGCAAAACTACGTTGCTATGCCATTCTCGGTTGTCATACCATTACCACAGCAGCTTTACCAGTCTTTCCAAATCCATCTGTAAAGGCAGTGAGTTCATCAACTGGCCCCATTTGGATCCAGTGCTTTTGGCCCACCATTAGAGACATACTTCATACATACTTCAAATGTCCAAATTCTGAGACGAGTGACAGCTTTCTGACAAATCAAAATCAAAAGAGACTTTAGGGAGTTGGGGTGGACGATCAGGGACACAGGCGTGCAGGTCATCTTCTGTTCGATTCTTCTCAGAGCTGCTGGCAATACAGAAAGAAATCATAGGGTACAGTCCATTAACATGTGGCTCTGCGACTGGTGTCATCGCCATAACTTTGGCTTCTTTGGTAACAGGAAGTCTTACGTGGCACCAGGCATGATGGCACCCGATGGGGTCCATCTTTCTCAAAGGGGGAGGAGGGCACTGGGTCAGGAGCTAGCTGGGCTCATCAAGAGGGCTTTAAACTAGATTCGAGGCGGGAGGGGGGTATCCGTGGGGTGGCAGATGAGATGGTGGCTGATGGCCCGTCACACCATCCACAGCAATCTAGAGCTGTGGCCTGTGAATGGTCCTCTAGGACTGAAGAGGCCAAAGGGCAAAATAGGAGAACTTCTGAGAGCCCGCACAGTCAGGCTGCAGCTGTCCCGACGAGGAGGAGAGGCACATTGGGAGCCCCACTCAAATGCCTCTACATAAATGCACACAGCATGGGGAATAAACAAGAGGACTTGGAGATGCACGTGCGGTTACAGGCCCATGATCTCATCGCAATTGCTGAGACATGGTGGGACAGTTCCCATGACTGGAATGTGGCCATGGAGGGCTACAGGCTTTTCAAGAGGGACAGGGCAGGAAGGCAAGGTGGCGGAGTTGCTCTTTATGTGAGGGAGCAACTGGAATGCTTAGAGCTCAGCGTAGAAGAGGATGGAATGCGAGTAGAGAGTCTGTGGGTGAGGATAAAGGGGCAAACCAACAGGGGCGACACGGTGATGGGAGTTTACTACAGGCCTCCTGGCCAGGATGAGGAAGTGGACGAAGCCTTCTACGGGCAGCCTCGCGATCACAGGCCCTGGTCCTCCTGGGGGACTTCAACCACCCTGATATCTGCTGGGAAAACCACATAGCCAGGAACAGACAGTCCAGGAGGTTCCTGCACATCATTGCAGATAACTTCTTGATACAGGTGGTTGAGGAGCCAACAAGGGGAGGGGCACTGCTAGACCTGATACTAACAAACAGAGATGGTCTAGTGGGAGACGTGAGGGTTGGGGCAGTCTGGACTGTAGCGACCATGAGATGTTGGAATTCACGATCCTGCGTGGAGGAAGCTGGGCGAGAAGTAGGATAGCTACCCTGGACTTCAAGAGAGCCAACGTCGACCTCTTCAGTCCCCTGTAGCAGTCCCCTGGGTCAGGGTCCTAGAAGGAAAGGGAGTCCAGGAGAGCTGGCTACTATTCAAGCGCCACTTCTTCCAAGCTCAGGATCGGTGTATTCCCACAAAAAAGAAGTCGAGTAAGCGGGGCAGGAAACCTGTATGGATGGGTAAAGAATTACTGGGCAAAGTGAATGAAAAAAAAAGAGTGTACAGCTTGTGGAAGAAGGGACAGGCCACATGGGAAGCATACAGGCGCGTCGTCAGAGAATGCAGATGCGAAATGAGGAAGGCCAAAGCCCGGGTGGAATTAGAGTTGGCGAGGCATGTCAGGGACAACAGGAAGGGTTTCTGTAAGTATGTCAACAGCAAGAGGAAGACAAGGGAAAATGTTAGTGCACTGCTGAATGGGGAAGGGGCCTTGGTGACGGAGGATGCCGAGAAGGCAGAGTTACTAAATGCCTTCTTTGCCTCTGTCTTTACTGCTAAGGCGACCCCCCATGAACTGAAGGGCTCCAATAGAAGAGATATAAATGGGCTAAAGGAAGACCTTCCACGTGTTGAGAAGGATTGGGTTAGGGATCACTTAGGCAAACTGGCCACCCAAAAATCTATGGGCCCAAATGGGATACACCCAAGAGTGCTGAGGGAACTGGCCGAGGTTATTGGCTCAGCCTCTCTCCATTATCTTTGAGAGGTCCTGGAGAGCAAGGGAGGTGCCCGAGGACTGGAAGAGAACCAATGTCACTCCCGTCTTCAAAAACGGCAAGAGGGAGGAGCCAGGCAATTACAGGCCGGTCAGCCTCACCTCCGTCCCTGGAAAGGTGATGGAGCAGTTCATCCTAGAGAGAATCTCCAGGCATATGAAGGAGAAGAAGGTGTTGAGGAGCAGTCAGCATGGATTCACCAAGGGGAAGTCATGTCTAATGAACCTCATAGCCTTCTATGATGGGATGACTGGCTGGACGAGGGGAGAGCCGTGGATGTTGTCTACCTTGACTTCAGCAAGGCTTTTGATAGTCTCCCATACTATCCTCATACGGAAGCTCCGGGAGAGTGGACTAGATGAGTGCACGATGAGGTGGATCAAGGGCTGGCTGGATGGCAGAGTTCAGAGGGTGGTGATAAATGGCGCCAAGTCCAGTTGGAGGCCTGTGGTGTCTCCCAGGGGTCAGTACTGGGCCCGGTGCTGTTCAATTTGTTCATCAGTGACCTGAACGGGGGCACGGAGTGGACCCTGAGCAAGTTGACAGACGACACCAAGCTGGGTGGAGTGGCCGACACTCTGGAGGGCTGTGCTGCCATCCAGAGGGATCTGGACAAGCTGGTGAGTTGGGCAGAGAGGAACCTCATGAGGTTCAATAAAGACAAGTGCAGGGTCTTGCACCTGGGGAGGAGTAACCCCAGGCACTAGTAGAGATTAGAGGTCGACCTGCTGGAAAGCAGCTCCACGGAGAGGGACCTGGGAGTCCTGGTTGACACTAAGTTAACCATGAGTCAGCAGTGTTCCCTTGTGGCCAAGAAGGCCAAAGGGATCCTGGCCTGCATCAGGAGGATGTTGCCAGCAGGTCAAGGGAGGTGATTTATTATTATTGTTTCTGAAGGGAAATGACTTTGGCAGAGGAAAAAAAAATAGGTGGAGGTAATTTTTTCAGAGGGAAAGCAAAAATGAAGATTAAAAATCAAAAGGAAAATTTGGGGGATATTTTTGGGAAGGGTTTTTATTTTTGAGGGAATTTCTGGGGGAAAATTTTTCTGTGGGAGTTACTGGATTTTACGGGGGGATGAAGAAAATAGTTTTTTGGGGGAAGAGTTTTGGGGAGGGGGATTTTTTTTGAAAATTAAGTTTAAGAAAAAGCTCCTGATGACTAACTATATAAAGGCAATATAAATATCATAGGCTGTATAAATGATATATTGGAACAAAGCTACTTTTTTTTTCTAGGTGATGTTTTCTTTGGCTCCCTTGTATTCTCAACATTTAAAGTAGGCCTCACTGAAGTGAAGATAGGAAAATAATTTCGAAAAAATACTTAACTCTCCTTAAAAGTTGTTGGTAGGTACTAGGCACATATCTGAATTTTGGGATTCGTTGTCAAACAGAAAACAACAACTACTATTCTTCTTATGATCCAGACAAAAATAAAAGTTTTCTTGTGATTCTTTCTTGTAGCTGTGAGATAACATTATGTTCTTCCTGAAATCCCTATTAGAATGAGTGTCACAGCAGTGAAGTTAAAGAGGAGAAACAAATGTATGATCGAATGAAATGAGAGTTGGGAGGCAGAATTACTATGGTAAGTAAGTAGATTATATTTTCAAACTCAGGAGTTACTGGAGGAAGTGCCCTGTCCTTGTCCTTGAATTAATAAATCCCGTATCTCAGAAATTCTAATTAAGAAAAAGATTATGAATACATTTTAAGCTTGGATGTCATTCATTCGTTTTTAAGTGTTTCCTTTGGTGGATAAAGAGGTGACTTTGAAACAAAAAATAGAAAAAATAAAATGCTTACTCTTGCAAAGCTAGCACAAGCTGCTATATTTAAATAGCCATATTAAGTGTGTTAGTAATCTTATTGCACTGAGTAACTTTGTTTTTCCTTTACAGAGTTCCTGTAACAACCAGTAAATCCTGCTGGTAGGATACATCCTGGAGATTTCCTACAGAGATGATCAAGGAAGTCTACTTTGCATATGAGAGGAATGCACCATTGTGGACTACTAACTGCCAGAAACCAGCTGATATTTTCATTTTCGCGTTCCTGAATTTGAGTTGCTTCTACTGATTTAAATAGCACCACTATTGCTGAGTGCATGTGATGCTGAACATGTCACTTAGCTTCCCCTGTCTGAGCTGTAACCCATACTGCAAGAGAAAAACAATCAGTGCAAACATGTCCATACTTTTGTCTGCCAAATTCAAGGATATGAGTTACATCCATTTGCCAGAATTGTAAAGGACCAGTTCCTCGTGGATTGACTCCAGATGGTGGGCTTCCCGAGCATAGTTGACAGTCGGAGCAGGATTGAACTATACCTTGCGCATCGGCATCAGAGAGTCCAAATTGTCAACGCAATACCTTTGCAGATTGATGAAAAAATTCATGTGGTCTTCTAGCCTGTGCAAACCTATTGACTGATGGCGCGGCCAAGAGCGGGGCAACAAGCATGTCAACTCTTTGATTACCTTCTGCTAGTCCTTCCATGATCCCTGTATGACTATGAGTGATGAAATATGCACATTTTCATTTAGAGTGTAAAAACCATAGTTCCTGAAACAGTAGATATAGTTGCTCATCCCCTACCTCCTTTAAAATAGCTCATTCCATTCGTTTTACAACTCCCACTACATACAGAGAATCAGACGCAACATTCACTGGTAACATTTTCCACCGTCGAAATACCTCTAGTACCGCACGCAATTCTATCTGTTGGGTCAATCCTTGACAATCTGTAATAACCACATCCTTCCAACTCCCATTTTCATGCAATGTCAATGCTGCCTTCTGAGATTTCCCACCAGCATCAGTGAAAACAATGGTGCCCTGTACAGGGAATTCTGATTGTCTAGGTGCTTCCTCCAGCTGTCCATAGTGTAGAACACTGAAATACCTATGAGGTGGCAAATGGACTCTCAATTCTTCCTTGTATTCCACTTGTAACGGCACTGAATACTGTAATGTCCATTGTAAATACTCGGCAACTGGTGGGATTACAATAAAACTCGTCTCCTTGCCAGCAATCTCTGTAACTCTACTTCTCCCCTTCATCACAAGTTGTGCTAAGGCCTCTATTTGGGTAGGTATCGTACGTTTAGGTTGTATGGGAAGGAATACCCATTCTAAGATACATAAGGGGTCCTTATCCAAGGTCCACTGCATAATCAAAGCAAAAGGGTGCTGATAATGATTAACTATTAACAGACCGATGCTATATTCAGGATCTCAACGGCAGGTATAGGCCATGGTGATTTTTTCACTTATCTGGGAAAGTGCTTGTTGAGCTTCTTTTGTCAGTTCTCTGGGTGCATCCGCACCCCCCCCAACTATTAGTAGCGTCTCGAGAGGGGCAATTTCCGTATTACTGAGACCACATATTGTTTGTACCCAATTCAGGTCTCCCAATAGTTTCTGTACATCATTTAGGGTGTTAATTTCTATGCATATCTTTAGTTTTTGGGGTCTAATAGTTGCCTTGGTGATTTCCCATCCAAGATACTTCCATACCTCTGACCTCTGAATTTTCTCTGGGGCAATCTGTAGGCCCTTTGACTGTAATTCGTATTCGAGCTCTGCTATCAATTGATCTTCTCTCAACTGATCACCTGCTATGAGGATATCATCCATATAGTGGTAAATGATCAATTCAGGATGCACTTTTCATACAGGATCCAAAGCCCAGACTACATAGATTTGACACATCATGGGTGAATTTTTCATCCTTTGGGGCAACACCACCCAGTGACACCTTTTCATGGGCTCACTTTTGTTAACAGAAGGTACCAAAAAGGCAAATTTTTGACAATCATCTGGGTGTAATGGGATTGTAAAAAAACAATCTTTCAAATCAATAATTAAAATATTCCAGTTTTTCCAGATCATGTTTGGAGGTAGGAGACCAGGTTGCAAGGATCCCATGTCTTCCATCATGCCATTAACACACCTGAGATCATGCAGGAGGCACCATCTTCCATTTCCATTTTTCTTCTGAATAGTGAATATTGGAGTATTCCAGGGGCTTGTGGTTGGCACAATGTGGCCCTTGTCCAATTGCTCCTGTACAAGAGTCTCAAGGTGGGTGATTTTCTCAGCAGTCAGCAGCCATTGATCAACCCATTACAGGGTTATCTGTTTTCCATGCTAATTTTAAAATAGGTCGCCCGTCATGAATGGTTGCTGCTAAAAATTCTTGCCACTAGTAACAAGGTGGGCCCCTATCTGACTTAAGGCATCGCAGTCCAAGAAGCATTATTGGTCCTGGTGTCATGTAAGGACATATTGTACATACATTTCCATCTTCTAAATAACACTGAATCAAGTGGCTGCTTACTTTAGTAGTTTGTACCCCCCCAATCCCCTAATGGAAACTGATGGGGCTTCAAAAGGCCACAACGGTGGCCACGAGGCTTGACTAATAACAGTAACATCGGCTCCCGTGTCAACCAGCGTATTGATCTTACAAGTTTTCCCACCAGGCTCTTTCAGACGTACCCATTCCATTGGTTTCGCCTTGCTGATATCCATTAACAGATATATATCTGCCCAACTGGTGGATCCAAATCCTCTATCCCCTCTTACGTGGTCCTCAGCCGAGGGTACTGCTGCTTTAAAATTCGTGTCCGAGGGTACTGCTGCTGTCCAATTCGTGTCCCTGCGGGGATATGAATCGGTGGAGAAGACGTCCAAACCATTATGGAAATGGTACCTGTGAAATCAGAATAAATTACTCCAGGCAAAACAAAAAGACCCTTTCATGTCATGGATGATTGCCCCAAGAGTAGGGCACTCAGCCCATACCTGAGTGGGCCCTTTACATTAGTGGGAATACACTGCACTTAGGAGTCTGTCAGGGTTGTTTCTTCTGCTGTTCCCACGTCCACTCCGGAACTCAATGTTGTGGCAGCGAAGATGCCTTCCAGGCAGCCCGAGACCTTACTTGTGTCATTGCGCCAGATCGCAGAGTGCTCGAACCCCATTTCCCGGGGGTGTCCCATCCTTCCTAAATTTTCAGCGACAATCATTTGCTTGATGTCTGATATTATTACAGGGATTGCAAATGGTGCACTCGAAGTAAAGCTGCAAAGGACATGGCTAGAGCAGTGTGGGGCTGAGTCAACACTCATCCTGCACTTACTTTTCTGTTCGGGTCACAGGCAGTGTAGGTGCAGCAAGCGTTTATCCAGTTCAAATGCTTCATTGCATGGTGAGTGCTAGCATGGAGTTAGGAGAAGGAGGAAGTGTAGGAAGGAGGTGCAGCTGAAGCGAAGCTGCAAAGGACATGGCAAGAGAAATGTGGGGCTGTTCCAACACTCAACCTGCACTTAGTTTTCGGTACAGGTCACAGACAGTGTTGGTGGCTCAAACGCTTGTTCTGACAAAATGCTAGATTGCTGGGTATATGCAAGCATGAAGTTAGGAGAAGGAGGAAGCGTAGAGGTGCAGTTGAAGTGAAGGTGCAAAGGCCATGGCAAGAGAAGTGAGGGGCTGTGCCAACACTCATCCTTAAATTACTTTCTGGTTCGCGTAAAGGCTGCGATGGTGGCACAAACGGTAGTCCTGACAAAATGCTAGATTGCTGGGCTGGTACTACCATGGAGTTAGCAGAAGAAGGAAGCGTAGAGGTGCACTTGAAGTGAAACTGCAAAGAACATGGCAAGAGAAGTGTGGGGCTGTGCCAACACTCATCCTGCACTTCCTTTTTCATTCGCGTCACAGGCAGTGTTGGTGCAGCAACCGTTTGTTCTGAGGAAACGCTAAATGCCTGTGTGAGTGGTAGCATGGAGTTAGGAGAAGGAGGAAGCGTAGAGGTGCAGTTGAAGGAAGGTGCAAAGGCCATGGCAAGAGAAGTGTGGGGCTGTGCCAACACTCATCCTGCAGTTACTTTTCTGCTCGCGTCACAGGCAGTGTTGGTGCAGCAAGCATTTGTTTTGACGAAACGCGAAATTCCTGTGTTGGTGCTTTTATGGAGTTAGGAGAAGGAGGAAGCATAGAGGTGCACTTGAAGTGAAGGTGCAAAGGCCATGGCAAGAGAAGTGTGGGGCTGTGCCAACACTCATCCTGCACTTCCTTTTCTATTCGCGTCACAGGCAGTATTTATGACGCAAGTGTTTGCTGCTACTCCCTGCTAGAACCCTGTGCGAGTACTAGCAAGGAGTTAGGAGAAGGAGGAAGTGTAGAGGTGTAGTTGAAGTGAAGGTGCAAAGGACATGGCAACGGAAGTGTGGGAATGTGCTAACACTCATCCTGCACTTGCGTTTCTCATCGGGCACAGGCAGTGATAGTGCAGCAAAAATTTGCTCTGATGAAAGACTATAATCCAGCGTGAGTGCTAGCATTGGATTTAGGAGGAGAAGGAAGCATAGAGTTGCAGTTGAAGTGAAGGTGCACAGGACATGCCAAAAGAAGTGTTAGGCTGTTGCAACACTCATCCTGCAGTTACTACTCTGTTTGGGTCACAGGCAGTGTTGGTGCAGCACGCGTTGGTTCTGAGGAAACGCTAAAAGCCTGTGTGAGTGCTAGCATTGAGTTAGGAGAAGGAGGAAGCGTAGAGGTGCAGTTGAAGAGAAGGTTCAAAGGCCATGGTAAGAGAAGTGTGGGGCTCTGCCAACACTCATCCTGCACTTACGTTTCTCTTCGGGTCACAGATACTGTTGGTGCAGCAAGCGTTTGTTCTGATGAAAGACTATAATCCTGTGTGAGTGCTATCATGGAGTTAGGAGAAGGAGGCAGCCTAGAGGTACAGTTGAATGCAGGTGCAAAGGCCATGGCAAGAGAAATTTGGGGTTGTGGCAACACTCATCCTGCAATTCCTTTTCTGTTCGGGTCACAGACAGTGTTTCTGACGCAAGCGTTTGCTGCCAATCCATGCTGGAATCCTGTGTTTGTACCAGCAAGGATTTAAGAGAAAGAGAAAGCGTCGAGGTGCAGTTGAAGTGAAGGTGCAAAGGCCATGGCAAGAGAAGTGTGGGGCTGTGCCAACACTCATCCTGCACTT
>NW_020455161.1:0-1164 GCF_003342845.1 Nothoprocta perdicaria
TGCCTCGTGCTCCCCCCCCTTTGCACGTGCCCCATAGCACCCTATGGCACCCCCATAACATCACCCTATAGCTCCCTATAGCACCCATTGCACCCTATAGCACCCATTGTGCCCTATAGCGCCCCGTAGCACCCATTGCACCCTATAGCACCCATTGCACCCTATAGCAACCATTGCACCCTATAGCGCCGCACAGCACCCTATAGCACCCCTTAGCGCCCCACAGCACCCATTGCAACCTATAACCTCCATAGCTCCCCATAGCACCCATAGCACCCCCTGGCACCCCATAGCACCCTCTAGCACCCATAGTGCCCCATAGCCCCCATTGCACCCTATAGTGCACATAGCTCCTCATTGCACCCATAGCACCCATTGCAACTCCCCTTGCACCCTATAGGATCCATAGTCCTCAATGCAGCACCCATTGCACCCCATTTAACCCCCCTTGCCCCCTACAGGATTCTATAGATCCTATAGGATCTATAGCACCCATTGCAGCCCCAGGCACCTATTGCAAGCCTCCTTGCCCCCTAKAGCGTCCATAGCACCCAGTGCACCCCGTTGCACCCTATAGCCCCCCGTGCAAACACCCTGGCACCCCAGAGCACCCTATAGCATCCATAGGGTCCCATAGCATCCATTGCACCCTATGGCATCCATTGCACCCTATAGTGCCCATTGCACCCCATTACAGCTCCCCTTGCCCCCTATAGTATCTATACCACCCCTTAGCACCCTATGGCATCCATAGCACCCCACTGCAGCCCCCTTCACACCCTATAGCATCCATTGCACCCCACAGCATCCATTGCACCCTATAGCATCCCTTGCACCCTATAGCGCCCATTGCACCCTATGGCATCCATTGCACCCTATAGCACCCATACCACCCTATAGCATCCATTGCACCCTATGGCATCCATTGCACCCTATAGCACCCATACCACCCTACAGCACCCATTGCACCCTATAGCATCCATTGCACCCTATGGCATGCATTGCACCCATTGCACCCTATAGGATACATTGCACCTCATAGCACCCATTGCACCCTATGGCATGCATTGCACCTTACAGCACCCCTTGCACCCTATAGCACCCATTGCACCCTATGGCATCCATTGCACCCTATAGCACCCCTTGCACCCTATAGCGCCCATT
>NW_020455162.1:0-1198 GCF_003342845.1 Nothoprocta perdicaria
TCTGAGACCAAGACCAAAGGTTCCTACCCTCTCTGAATATGTCAGTATTCAGTTTTGTGAAGTGCCGAGGGCTTCCTAATGCGAACGAGCCTGGAACGACACGCACATACCATTATGGTGCACAAAGTCGAACCCTTTATTGAAGGCAAACCCGAGTCTTTATACACAGCCCCCTTCCGCATCCCTGGCAGAGCAATCCCCATATCCACTATAACAGGAACATGGCAGTTGATCATTGGTCGCACGATTCTGGCAGTCGCGGAGCATGCAGAAGATGAGCAATGGTAACTGGTCGATAGATTCACCTCCTCTTCTTCCTGGATCGTGTTTACTCCAGCTCACTTCCTCATTCCTCAGCAACTTCCACTCTGCTGGCACTCACCTGGTCCTCTGCAACCTCTCACTCCTCCTCCACAGCTGTCCGGTCCCCAACATCTCCCCCTCTTTTTTCAGATATGCCCAACATGCGTTGAATAGCTAGCTAGTTGACAACATTGCAAAGCACAGCATRATATTAGTTCTACACTAAACAAAGCAATAATTATTGTGATTAGCAACYTTAAAAGATCCTGCATCCATCCCGTTATTCATCATTTGTGCTGGGCGCTTGGAATAGACCAATGCTTAAGAGGGAGTGCTACAACACAATATGGAATGGCTGTTCAGATGTTGTCATTGATGCACAGAAAGTAGTTTTGGTAAACTATGTAGGCTGGTTCCTAGCAGGGTAACGAGACCGATCATTCCCGCATAGACGAGAGGCAACTGACAGGCTCCAGGCTTGCGGGTGTCCCAGCAGAGACAACGTAGAAGGTCTCGGTCGGAGTCCCTCCCCGTCTCACATCCACAATTGTTTTGTATCTGGTGCATCCTGCCATGTAGGGAGGTGACCAGAGGGCGGGCAAAGCTCCACCTTTATTGTTATACAACTTTCCCTGGTGTACGCGTGYGTGGCCACCAGTGAGGGTCTCTGGTCTCGTTACGAGGCTCCTACCTTTATTACCTTCCTCTCCCTTGCTCCGTGTTTGACCTCTGAGCTAGCTTACAGCTCAGACCCAGACATTTGTTTCGGGAGCCATACCCCACGCACTACTTCCACCAATATCATTACCGTCACACCCAGGGTCAGGCTCGCTGCTGCCCAAGTTTTGTTCCCCATTCCCAGTTGTATTTTTCTCTTCAGGGTTCTCAGGTGTCT
>NW_020455163.1:0-1174 GCF_003342845.1 Nothoprocta perdicaria
AAGCGGCCCCTAGAAAGGGCCTGGGACCCCCAAGTGGCCCCTATAGGGCCCTGGGACCCCCAAGTGGCCCCTATAGAGGGCCTGGGACCCCCAAGCGAGCCCTATAGGGACCCCGGGACCCCCAAGTGGCCCCTATAGGGGGCCTGGGACCCCCAAGTGAGCCCTATAGGGCCCCGGGACCCATAAGTGGTCCCTATAGGGACCATGGAACCCCTAAGTGAGCCCTATAGGGACCTGGCACCCCCAAGTGGCCCCTATAGGGACCCTGGGACTCACAAGGGCCCCATAGACGAACCCAGGACCCATAGGGGCTGCCTATAGGCAACGTGGGACCCCTAAGGGCCCCCTATAGGGACCCTGGGACCCATAGGTGCCCCATGGAGCAGCCCCTGGACCCATCGGAGACCCCTATAGGGTCCCCGACCCATAGGAGCCCCCTATAGGGACCCTGGGACCCATAGGTGCCCCCTATAGGGTCCCCAGCCCCATAGGAGCCCCCTATAGGGCCCCGTGCCCCCTAAGTGCCCCTATAGGGCCCCGTGCCCCATAGGAGTCCCCTATAAGGTCCCCTGCCCCATAAGTGCCCCCTATAGGGTCCCCTGCCCCACAGGAGGCCCCTATAGGGACCCTGGGACCCACACGTGCCCCCTATAGGGCCCCCTGCCCCATAGGAGTCCCCTATAGGGCCCCGTGCCCCATAGGAGGCCGCTATAGGACCACGTGCCCCATAGGAGTCCCCTATAGAGCCCCATGCCCCCCAAGTGCCCCCTATAGGGCTCCGCGCCCCATAGGAACCCCCAATAGGGACCCTGGGACCCACAGGAGCCCCCTATGGGGTCCCCTGCCCCATAGGAGCCCCCTATAGGGACCCTGGGACCCATAGGAGGCCCCTATAGGGCCCTCTGCCCCACAGGGGCCCCCTATAGGGTCTGCAGGCCCATAGGAGTCCCCTATAGGAGCCCCCTGCCCCCCAAGTGCCCCTATAGGGCCCCGTGCCCCATAGGAGGCCGCTATAGGGACCCTGGGACCCACACGTGCCCCCTATAGGGCCCCCTGCCCCATAGGAGTCCCCTATAGGGACCCCGGGACCAACAGGAGCCCCCTATAGGGCCCCGTACCCCATAGGAGGCCGCTATAGGGCCCCCTGCCCCCCAAGTGCCCCTATAGGGCCCCG
>NW_020455164.1:0-1178 GCF_003342845.1 Nothoprocta perdicaria
AGGAGTCCTGCTCAATTCTGGGTATAAAATACCTGAACTGGTTAGAATCTTTTTTTCTTTCTTCTGTAATTTTACAGCCAATCTATTTTTTTTTCTTTAGCTCTTTTTCTTTCTAGCTTTGTGGCTAGAAAGGGAATTTACTTCCCTCGTTTTGTGGYGTTTGGGGTCACTTTTGTGTAGTTTTTGGGTGGCTGATTGGTTGTTTCCTGTAGATTTGCAGGAGGAGGACACGTTTTTCCTGTAGGYTTGTGGGTGGTTGGGTTTTTTTTTTYCTTACTGTATTGCAGGTAAATGGTGATTTTTCATGTAGAGTTGCAGGTGGATGGGGATGCTCTTCTGTAGGCTTGTGGGTGGATGGGGTCCTCTGAACTTCTGTGATTGTTCGGGGTCTTTTTCCACTCGATTCTTGCAAATAGGACAGGGAGGAAGCAATTTTCAAAGCAGGTAAGTAAATTTTCCTTCAAGATAGCCTTTTTTTGGCATAAAGAATGAGTTCTGAAATGATTCTGAACCAATTTCAGCGACGTTTGATCCAAGAGGGGTTATCAGGCAAATGTGCTCCACTCTGGATGGATCTAAACCATTTTTTTTTTTTTTTGGCTTTAAAATAGAAACACAGCAGAAAACAATGTTCAGCACGTTTCTAGATCTGGTGAACCTCATGCCCAGAGTAAGTTTATCCCTTGTGAAATAAGTATTCGTTCCTGTAGGTTTGTGTTTGTGTGGGGCATGTTTTTTYTTCTTTTGTTTTGTTTCTTGCTTGTTCTTTGTGGCTTGCAGGTGTGTTGGTGGCCTTACCTTTCGGAAACCTTTTTCTTTCTTTTTGCCATTTTCCMTTTTTTTTGTTTGTTCCTCTGTTTTGAAGCCTCTTTTATGTAAAAATGACTTCATGAGTTGTGAAATGATTCTGAAGCAATTTCAGCAATATTTCATCCAAGAGAGGACATCAGGAAAGTGCTGCTTAACTCCACATGGACCTAAACCACAGAAATACTTGCTCTAAAACACAAACAYGGGCAGAAAACAATTTTCAGCCTCTTTCTGGATCTGGTGATGCTCAGAGAAAGTTTATGTCCTGTGAAACAAGGCTTTTCTTTTCTATCTTCTTTTGTAGATTTGTGGATTTTCTTGTATCTTTCTTTTTGTAGGCTTGCAGGTGTGTTGGCCTTTGTGTTTTG
>NW_020455165.1:0-1169 GCF_003342845.1 Nothoprocta perdicaria
AGAGCGATAGGGACCTATAGGGACCCATAGAGGGGCATATAGAGACCTATAGAGAGCTATAGGGGCCTATAGGGACCTATAGAGACCTATAGAGAGCGATAGGGACCTATAGGGGCCTATATAGGGGCATATAGAGACCTATAGAGACTCATAGGGACCTATAAGGACCCATATAGAGACCTATAGAGACCTATAGGGACCTATAGGGACCCATATAGGGACCTATAGAGAGCTATAGAGAGCGATAGAGAGCAATAGGGACCCATAGAGACCTATAGAGGGACCTATAGGGACCGATAGAGAGCTATAGAGACCTATAGAGGGGCATATAGAGACCTATAGAGAGCTATAGAGACTCATAGGGACCCGTAGGGACCTATAGGGACCTATAGGGACCCGTAGAGATCTATAGGGACCTATAGAGGGCTATATAGGGACCTAGAGGGACATATAGAGACCAATAGAGACCTTTATAGGCACCTATAGGGACCCATAGAGACCCATAGAGACCTATATAGGGACCTATAGAGACCTATAGAGACCCATAGGGACATGTAGGGACCCATAGGAACCTATAGAGACCTATAGAAACCCATAGGGACCTTTAGAGAGCTATATAGGGACCCATAGAGACATATAGGGACCTATATAGGGACCTATAGAGACCTACAGAGACCTATAGAGACTTAAATGGGGACTTACAGAGACATATAGGGACCTATAGGGACCCATAGGGACCCACAGAGACCCATAGAGACCTATAGGGACCTTTAGGGACCTGTAAGAACCCGTAGGGACCTATAGAGACTTATAGGGACCCATAGGAACCCAAAGGAGCCCGTAGGGACCTATAGGGCGCCCCCCGCCCGCCAAGCCCCTATAGAGCCCCTGTAGGCGCCCTATAGGCCCCGCGCACCCCCCGCCTTGGCGGGCCCTATAGGCTCCTATAGGGCCCCTCTATAGGGCCCTGCGCTAGGGGCGGTCTGTAGCGGGGGGGAGGGGCTATAGGTGCCCGAGGGGTCTATGGGCCCTATGGGGGGGGTCTCCTATGGGGCGGGGGGCCCTATGGGTCTCTAGGTGTACCTATGGGTCTCTATGGGGTGTCTATGGGGTCTCTATGGGTCCCTATGGGTCTCTCTGGGCTGCTGTGGGTCTCCATGGGTCTCTAT
>NW_020455166.1:0-1221 GCF_003342845.1 Nothoprocta perdicaria
GGCCCCGCGGGGCTGGGACACGCTCTGGCACCGCGTCACGGGGGGCCCTTTCCCCAGAGGCGGCTGCTGCAGAAATGGGCTGCTGCCAGGAATGGCCCCGTGCTGGGGACCCCCATGGAGGCTGCTCTGTCCCTCAGCAGTGCCCCTAATAGGCCCTTAGCCCCTTAGCTCTTTAGCCTTTGGTCCCTTTAGYTGAAGCCTTTTAGACCCACTAGCCCATTAGCCCAACACAGTTTAGCCCAATGTCTTATTCCTGTAATGGTAAGCTCTGCTCACTTTAGTCCTATCCTTTTAGCCCTATAGCTTTAGCCCTTAGCCCTCTGGTGCCTGTGCTTTGATGCTGAGCCCTAGCATTTTAGACATTCAGCCTTTATGCTTAAGGCAAAATTCTGTCCCCTGCTCCTTTAACCCTAGACTTTGCCCTTTAGCCGTACCCATTTATCCTGAAGAAGCAGCCCTTTAGCCCTAAGCCATTTAAAGTTAAACTTTCTAGCCCTTGTCCTTTGGCCCTAGCTCCTTTAGCCTTGAGCCTAGCCTTTTAGCCTAAAGGTCTTTAGTTCTAAATCCTGTAGCTTAGTCCTGCAGCCCTAAGCCCTAGCCCTTGAAAGCTAAGTCCTTTTCCCTTTAACCATAGGGCCTTTATTCCCAAGCCCTTTAACCTTAAGCCTTTAAGCACTAAACCCTTTAGACCTACTGCCCTTTACTCTCCAGGCATATGCCCAAACCTTGAATCCTAGCCCTTTTATACAAGCCCTTTAGTCCTAGCCTTTCAACTCTAGCTGTTTAGCCTTTTGCCCCTTAGAACAAGTCTTTGGGTGTTTACACTTTAGCTGTAAGCCCTATTGCCCCAAGTCGTTTGGCCCTAATGCATTTAGTCCTTTAGCCCCAGTCCTTTAGTCCTTTAGGCTTAGCACTAAGTCCTAGCTCTTTAGCCTGAAGCCCTCCCTAGCATGTTAGCCCTAAGCCCTAGTCCTTCAAACATGGACAGCGTGGACTTTAATAAAGACAACACCACCACTCCCTTTATTGGAAAGGAGAGACCACGCAAGCATCTTGATTGGAAAGGAGAGACCACACAAGCATCCTTAGTTGAAAGCAGATACGCACTCTGGCTTCTTTACCACCTTTATTGCTCCAAAATATTCACAACCTGCCATTCTAGAGACCTATTTCACCCATGGAACTTTTCCATCGTCCTGGGAGGATCCTATAGGGATGCTA
>NW_020455167.1:0-1183 GCF_003342845.1 Nothoprocta perdicaria
GTGTCCCCAGTGCCAGCTCCCTGCGGCTCTTGGAAGCACCAAGAAGGCCACCATGGGTCCCGGTGACCCCAATGTCCCCCAGTGTCAGCTCCCTGTGGTTCCAGGAACCACCAGGAAGGCCACCAAGGGTCCCTGGTGCCCCTAGTGTCCCCCGGTGTCCCCTGGTGTCCCCAGTGCCAGCTCCCTGTGGCTCCGGGAGGGCCACCAAAGGTCCCCGGTGTCCCCCGGTATCCCCTAGTGTCCCCCAGTGCCAGCTCCCTGTGGCTCCAGGAAGCACCAGGAAGGCCACCAAGTGTCCCTGGTGCCCCTAGTGTCCCCCGGTGTCCCCCGGTGTACCCGGGTGTCCCCCAGTGCCAGGTCCCTGCAGCTCCAGGAAGCACCAGGAGGCCACCAAGGGTCCCCAGTGTCCCCCAGTGTCCCCCGGTGTCCCCTGGTGTCCCCCAGTGCCAACTCCCTGTGGCTCTGGGAAGCACCAGGAAGGCCACCAAGGGTCACGGTGTCCCCCAATGTCCCCTGGTGTCCCCAGTGCCAACTCCCT
The DNA here is from genome assembly GCF_003342845.1 of Nothoprocta perdicaria. Taxonomy (NCBI): domain Eukaryota; kingdom Metazoa; phylum Chordata; class Aves; order Tinamiformes; family Tinamidae; genus Nothoprocta; species Nothoprocta perdicaria. Next base: position 539 of record NW_020455167.1, read on the forward strand.
GTGCTTCCAGGAAGCACCAGGAGGCCACCAAGGGTCCCTGGTGCCCCTAGTGTCCCCCGGTGTCCCCTCATCTCCCCCGGTGTCCCCTGGTGTCCCCTGGTGTCCCCCAGTGCCAACTCCCTGCGGCTCTGGGGAGCACCAGGAAGGCCACCAAGGGTCCCCAGTGTCCCCTGGTGTCCCCCAGTGTCCCCTGGTGCAAGCTCCCTGCGGCTCCGGGAGGGCCACCGAGGGTCCCTGGTGCCCCTAGTGTCCCCCGGTGTCCCCCGGTGTCCCCTGGTGTCCCCTGGTGTCCCCAGTGCCAACTCCCTGCAGCTCCAGGAACCACCAGGAAGGCCACCAAGGGTCCCCAATGTCCCCTGGTGTCCCCCAGTGCCAGGTCCCTGCAGCTCCAGGAAGCACCAGGAAGGCCACCAAGGGTCCCGGTGTCCCCCAGTGTCCCCCGGTGTCCCCTGGTGTCCCCCAGTGCCAACTCCCTGCGGCTCTGGGGAGCACCGGGAAGGCCACCAAGGGCCCCCAGTGTCCCCCGGTGTCCCCGGGTGTCCCCCAGTGCCAACTCCCTGCGGCTCTGGGGAGCACCAGGAGGCCACCAAGGGTCCCGGTGTCCCCCAGTGTCCCCCGGTGTACCCGGGTGTCCCCCAGTGCCAG
>NW_020455168.1:0-1171 GCF_003342845.1 Nothoprocta perdicaria
TTAACCCTAACCCTAGCCCTAACCCTAAACCCTAGGCGAGAAGGTGAGGTGCATAGGCCTACTGGTACATGAATGCCAGAGATGCTCGTAGCGCCATTGCACCTAGTGTCCTATATTCCTTTGGGCAAGTGTATTCTGGTGCAACAGCCCATGGGAGTCTAGGCTCTTTGTGTGTCTTAACCCTAACCCTAGCCCTAACCCTAACCCTAAACCCTAGGCGAGAAGGTGAGCTGCATAGGCCTACTGTTACGTGAATGCCAAATATGCTTGTAGCGCCCTGGCACCTAGTGTCCTATATTCCTTTTGGCAAGTGTATTGTAGTGCAACAGCCCATGGGAGCCTAGGCTTTCTCTGAGTGTTAACCCTAGCCCTAACCCTAAACCCTAGGCGAGAAGGTGAGGTGCATAGGCCTACTCGTACGTGAATGCCCAAGATGCTTGTAGTGCCATTGCACCTAGTGTCCTATATTCCTTTGGGCAAGTGTATTGTAGTGCAACAGCCCATGGGAGTCTAGGCTCTTTCTGTGTCTTAACCCTAACCCTAGGCGTAACCCTAAACCCTAGGCAAGAAGGTGAGGTGCATAGGCCTACACTTATGTGAATGCCAAATATGCTCATAGTGCCATTGTAGCTAGTGCTCTATATTCCTATTGGCAAGTGTATTCTGGTGCAACAGCCCATGGGAGTCTAGGCTCTTTCTGTGTSTTAACCCTAACCCTAGCCGTAACCCTAAACCCTAGGCGAGAAGCTGAGTTGCATTGGGCTACTGGTACGTGAATGCCAAAGATGCTCGTAGTGCCATTCCTCCTAGTGTCCTCTATTCCTTTTGGCAAGTGTATTGTAGTGCAACAGCCCATGGGAGTCTAGGCTTTCTCTGTGTGTTAACCCTAACCCTAGGCATAACCCTAAACCCAGTCGAGAAGGTGAGGTGCATAGGGCTACTGGTACCTGAGTGCCAAATATGCTCGTAGCGCCATTGCTCCTAGTGTCCTATATTCCTTTTGGCAAGTGTATTCTGGTGCAACAGCCCATGGGAGTCTAGGCTTTCTCTGTGTGTTAACCCTAACCCTAGCCCTAACCCTTAACCCTCGGCAAGAAGGTGAGGGGCATAGGCCTACTGTTACGTGAATGCCAAAGATGCTCGTAGTGCCATTGCACCTAGTGTCCTATAT
>NW_020455169.1:0-1144 GCF_003342845.1 Nothoprocta perdicaria
AGCTGCCTCAGGCTCGCCGAAAGGCTCCATTAGCTCCGGGAAGGGCTGGCGGGTGCTCAGTGCCTGCAGAGAAGATGGGTGGCTGTGGGAAGGGGCCCTGCCATGACTCCACCCAAACCCCGGGTGGCTGCCACCGTCGCCCAGCAAGGCCTGGGCCAGACGCAGCCCCCGCTCACCTGCACCTCCAGCAGGGCCTCCATGATGCGGGGGGTCAGCGACCCTGGCTAGAAAAGAGAGCACAGAGGCCCCATGAGCAGCTGCTCGTGGGACCCTTCCCCAAGGCCCCGGCGTGGCGCTGGGGGTGCAACGCACACCCCCGTGACACTTACGGGACCATTGAAGGCCAKGATGTTCTCCATGAGGAGCCGCAGGGAGGCGAGGCGGGTCAGCCGGCTCTCCCGGGCTCCTGGGCTTTGGCTGCGCACAGGGAGAGACRAAGGCAGAGCTCGGTCACTGACAGCCCCTCTGCTCACTCCCCGCACAACAGCCACACGCTCGCACAGCCCCATCCCTGTCCCTGGACACCTTGCCACAGCGCTGGCTGGCAGCAGCGCTCTGCATCGCCCTGCGTCGCCCCTTCCTGGGCCTGGGCACAGGCAGCAGCACCTGGGGCTCCCGTCCACACAAGCAGGGAGCTACGGTGCCCGCACCGGGTGCTACTGGCCCTTGTTCGGCCCCAGGAGAAGCAGCTGCCGCCGCTCGGGCCAGCAGTTGCCCTGCACAAGGCTATGCCTTTCCCCCAGCCCCAGCACCGCCACCGGCAGCCTTGGTGCCACCAGCAGCAAACTGAGCTCCCCACCACGCCTCACCTGAACATGGTGCTCAGCCAAAGTTCTTTGGCCTCCTGCGTCCTGCAGCGAGAAAGAGAAGCAGCGTCAGCRMGCGCTGCTCCTCCCTCTCGTCCTGGACAAAGGCCCAGAGCCCCACACACRTCTTGCCCGCTTGGCCCCCCTCACCAGCCCTCAACGTGTCCCCAAGACTCACCCGAAAGTGAGAATGCAGGGGCCCATGGGCCAGATGAGGATGAGGCTATTGAGGCACTTGAGGCCTCCAACCTCCTCATCCTCCCGCCCGGCTGTCGCCTGCTCCTTCCTGCAGAGCACCCACAGGTCACGCAGCGGCACCTGCTGCTTAATCTGGAAGG
>NW_020455170.1:0-1219 GCF_003342845.1 Nothoprocta perdicaria
ATTTCAGCCCCGCCCCCTCAACTTCAGCCCCGCCCTTGTCACCATCTCGACCCGCCCCCTCTGGTCACCTGCATTGCTTTATTTCCAATCGTTTCCGTGTCAGTTTCCAGACTCCCTGGAATCGGGGGGAGGGGGGGTCATTGGGAGCACTGGGAGCACTGGGAGCTGCTGCTCCCCCCTCCCCGGGCACGGTGGGGTGTTTTGGGGGGGGTGTGACGCCCCCCCGCCGTGCCCCAGGCTGCTGTACAAGGCCATCGACGCCAACGCCGAGGACCAGGGCCCCATCTACAACTACCGCGTGGAGATCTCCATCTTCTTCATCATCTACATCATCGTCATCGCCTTCTTCATGATGAACATCTTCGTGGGCTTCGTCATCATCACGTTCCGTGCGCAGGGCGAGAGCGAGTACAAGAACTGCGAGCTGGACAAGAACCAGGTGCCGGTGCCGGGGGGCGAGGGGGGCCGCGGGGGCCGCGGGGGCCGCGGGGGACACGGTGACGCCCCCGCAGCGCCAGTGCGTGGAGTACGCGCTCAAGGCGCAGCCGCTGCGCCGCTACATCCCCAAGAACCGCACGCAGCACCGCGTCTGGGCCATGGTCAACTCCACCGCCTTCGAGTACATCATGTTCGTGCTCATCCTGCTCAACACCATCGCGCTGGCCGTGCAGGTGCCGCGCCGGGGGGCCCGGGGGGGGGATGTGGGGAGGGGGCAGCCCCCCACGTGCCCCCCTCGCCCCCCCAGCACTACGAGCAGTCCAAGCCCTTCAACTACGTCATGGACCTGCTCAACATGGTCTTCACGGGGCTCTTCACCGTGGAGATGCTGCTCAAGATCATCGCCTTCAAGCCGCGGGTGGGTGCTGGGGGGCGCGGGGGGGCGCAGAGACCCCCCCCCCAGCACCCCCCCGCTCACCCCCTGCGTGCCCCCCCCCCAGCACTACTTCTGCGACGCGTGGAACACCTTCGACGCACTCATCGTGGTGGGCAGCGTGGTGGACATCGCCGTCACCGAGGTCAACGTGAGTGGCGCGGCCCCCTGTCCCCTCCCGGCGGCTGGGGGGGGGGCGCGGGGTGCAGCCCCCCCCCACCCGGGCACCACGTTCCCGTGTCCATCCGTGTGTTGCTCTCCACGTGTCCGTCTCACGTCTCCGTGCTCCATCCCACGCTCCACCCGTGCGTGTGCCGCAGAACGGGGGGCACGTTGGAGAGGTACTGG
>NW_020455171.1:0-1218 GCF_003342845.1 Nothoprocta perdicaria
CAGCAAACTGAGCTCCCCGCCACGCCTCACCTGAACATGGTGCTCAGCCAAAGTTCTTTGGCCTCCTGCGTCCTGCAGCGAGAAAGAGAAGCAGCGTCAGCGTGCACTGCTCCTCCCTCTCGTCCGGGACAGAGGCCCAGGGCCCCCACACATCCTGCCCGCTTGGCTCCGCTCGCCAGCCCCCAACGTGACCCAAGACTCACCCAAAAGTGAGAACGCAGGGGCCCATGGGCCAGATGAGAATGAGGCTATTGAGGCACTTGAGGCCTCCAACCTCCTCATCCTCCCGCCCGGCCGTCGCCTGCTCCTTCCTGCAGAGCACCCACAGGTCACGCAGYGGCACCTGCTGCTTGATCTGGAAGGCGGATCCACATCTGTCGAGAGGAAGAGCAGGGACCGCCTTGTGCCTGTGTGCTGGGGGCAGCCCCAGGCCCAGCACACGCAAGGGCACTTAGGAAGAGTCCGCGAGAGCTCAGCTACAAGCCCTTCTGCTGCCCAGCGGAGGCCACCTGCGTTGGTTTCCAGGCTGCAGCGCAAGCACGTGCCGCTTTGTGGCCCTAGGACATCTCCAGGGAGCAGCCCGTGCCCACTGTGTCAGCAGGGAGTCTCGAGGGGGCGCTTCCTGCTGCAACGGGAGCAGCGGTGCACGCGGGCAGGGGGCAGAGGCGGTAGCAGGGGCAAGCACGGCTCTGGCCGCTCTTCTTACCTGAGCCTGGCAACGGCGATGGTGTCATGCAAGAGCAGGAGATGCCTGCTCTTGGTGCGCTGGCGCCACGTCACCAGCACACGGTCGCACAGCAGGAGGCGGGGGCTCCTGCGCGACAAAAAGGCGCCAAGTGGCGCCGGGGACCACGAGGCTCCCCTGGGCCCGAGTCCGTGGCCAGTGGCAGCATCTGCACGGCCAGGATCCTCAGAGCCTTGCTGCGCGCCCTCAGCGGGGCCATGCGCGCCCCGGGCGCCGCAGCACAGGGCCTGGCCCATGTTGACACGGCCAGGCAGAGGGGCTGTGGTGTACTCCTGTCCCACACCCTCGTACAGAAGGCGTTGGTCAGCTTCCACCGAGCCTACAGCGCTGAATCTATGCCGAAAAGTAACGCTGGGCTGGGAGCCTGCGACTCCCTGCTACCCTGCACCGGCACAGCGCTGCACTGGGGCGCGGGCGGGCATCACTGGCCTTATCTGGTGTGTGCCAACAGGGCACATTGTGATGCAGCGGCC
>NW_020455171.1:2701-4941 GCF_003342845.1 Nothoprocta perdicaria
CTCTTCTTACCTCCCTCTTTTCTCTGCTGCCCTTTCTCTCCTCTTTCTTCTAGTTTTCCTTCCATTTCCACCCTCCTTTCCCATTCTCCATCCTTTTCTCTCTTCTTTTGTRYCCCCCCTCCTTTGTTGCTCTCTTGCTTCACCATTTGTTGCCCCCTTTTCTTCCTCCCTTTTCTCTTTTCTGTCCCTCTACCTTTATTGCACTGTTGAGGATTCGTGTCTCTTTGCCCCTTGCATTTCTCTTTGGCACCTTGCATTTATGATTTTGAAGAGTTATATAGCCATATATATTGAATTGCTTTTTTTTGCCTTCCTCTCATCTGCTCTTTAGCTGCCAAATACTTTTAAATTCACAGTCATTTTTAATAATCGAATTTCACCACAACTGTGTTTCTTCTCTTTCAGACCTGTGCTTTAAAATTTTTTTCCCCWTTCCTCCACTCTGATCAAAGATAACACAGCTTCCTGCAATTCTGGTCTCGTTAAAATAGGAGACACCAGRGATGGTTCTTGTATATCCAATCATTTTTTTAATTTTCTTTGTTGAAAGCATTTTCAAAGACATCTCATTAGAGCTTTGCAAACAAACTAGCAGTTGTGTTTKCATTTATAAGGGTATGAGAAGCCTAGGTAAAGCTCTAGGGATGTTGAACAACAGTGGTAGAGCTGATAGCTACTGGGTGGGTAGAAAGTGGTCACTGCTGCTTCTGCCTACACCTACTGGTATATCAGTGTCTGTTTCCAGAGTAAGAATAAAAGATAATTCCAGCTCCTTGATTTGGGTSGTTGGTGCTGAAGTAGGAGTGGTTTCTGGGACTGAAACAGGGTTTTGCATTGCCCCTTAGGAAAGAGTGAGAGAGCATGGTAACTATGGTAATTAGCTACAGGGATTCCAACTCTTCGTGTTATTCATTAGAGATGAATTACCTGACAAAGCAGAGCTACATCAGCTAGATTTCCAATACATGCCTTTTAGTACAAGATCCATTCATTACTTCTGCCTTTATGTGTATAGTCAGTGTGTTTTAGCACTTCTGCCTGAACAAAGAAGTTAATGCCTCAAGCTTTCTGTACATATCCTAAAGCTCAGGAAGAGTTTAAGAGTCTTTTCATAAGAGAGCACAAGAGCCAGCTGTGAAGGTTTGCATTTCAGGTCCTCTCCAAATCTAGTGCCCCTGCACTGGAATATCACGATGCCTAATGCTCACCGTCCGATTTGAATGCCTTAAATAACTAACTGGAGACTTGCAAGGAACAGATTTACTCTCTTATTTAAGAGAAAACAACTTCCTAGTACTATTGTCATTTTTAGTACTTCATCCTATATACAACGTCACTCCATTATTTAAAGTTGAGATTTGCTTCTTAATTTTGAATTTGTTTATATTCTGCTGAGAAAATGGCAACACAATAAATCCATGCTATTAGTCTACAGCCTCCATAACTCATTCATCATGTGGTATAGTGAACACAGAGTCACTTAGCACTGTCCTATTTAGAGTGTGCAAGCAAGCAGAAGTCAAAAAAGTAACAGCTTATTTACAGAAAAAGGGGAAAAGGCACTAAAGCTTTGACAAATGTTTGCATAGACAACAACCAAAAAAACCACTGAACTGTCTTTTGTGTCCTTAGACATGTCACTCTYCATTAACCTCATTGCAGCTGAATGCATGAAGTTATAAGTAGATATTATGGAAAACMTGTGTTGCAGCTAGTCAACAGAACTTTCCTTGCAAAGTAGTTTCTAAACATGGCACTCAAACTAATCCATGATTTCAGGTATTGCACTCAAATAAGCCAGGTTTTCAAATCAGAGCAGAAGAAAAAAAGAGAAAGCAACTGATTAAAACATGCTACTGAATTCAAAAATCAGGTTATTCCTAAACAAAATACTGATCAATCATATTAATTGGAAAGTCATTTCAATTAATAAACACAGTTGAGGGGGGTTGCAAATTACTGACAGGATTTGACAAGAAGTTGTATTTTCACTGCTGAATTTGTGCATCACTACAACTAATATATTTTGATTAGTGGTCATAGAAAGATCTTCACCAAGACTTTKCAACCAACACTTTGTCCTCTGTAAACATGAAGAAACCCCAAAGATTGGATCAACATGTGACTGTAACAAGACTACTTTTGACCTTCTGCCTCTAGGTAAGTGCCCAGTTAGAGAAACTGTAACAGCATTTGCATTAATAATAAAAAACACATAATAATAAAAAAAAAAAAAAAAA
>NW_020455171.1:4962-50989 GCF_003342845.1 Nothoprocta perdicaria
ACAGAACATCGAACTGCAAATAAGAGAATGTCAGCCAGGGCTGCAGTAATGTAAAGTATCCTTCCTAAGAGTAGAGGGAGAAGTGGGGAAAATAGGGAGGAAGGGGAGTAGAGGGAGAAGGGACAATGAGAATGGCAAGGAGGGGGCCTAGAGAGTGAATAACTAACCGGCCAACTGAGCAAACAGTAAAGATTAGGAAAACCATTAAGAGGAAAATGAAACTCTTCCTCTGTGGCAGGGACCTTGGCACATGGTCTCCTACCTCTCCCCTGAGAGTTAYTGTAAAGCCATTCTGTTGTAAGAAAAATTCAGGAAAGGGTAAGAAAGCACGGAAGAGAGGCCAGAGGCAGTAACAATCTAAAAGACAAAACTATAAAAATAAGATTTCAAGAATCAAGCAGCCAGATGCCCTGGAAATTACAGGCTTTTTGCGTTCCGCCTTTATTTATGTAATTAAACAGAGCATGAGGAACTCAGTTCCCAGGTCTGCTAGCAAATAAGGATGTAGGCACCAGGGGGCCTCAGTCATTCACTAGCAAAGGAGGCATTGACATTGCCTATTCACTTGTGAACTAACACACTTTCAGGTCTTCATATAGCAGAATTTAAAAAGGTACCCGTAAGAAAAAAAAAAGGTAGGAGCAATAGAAGGGGAGCACTAAGCTGATCTGCATGTAAGTCTGTGATGAAATGGCTAGAACGTGGCTCCAGCTCAGTTTTACTACTTGTACAGCATGATTCTATTGGGAGGAAAACAAAAAAACTTTATGTTACAAAAGTGTCATAGAGGGAAAAGGAGTAATTTACAACTGACAAAAAAAAAGAAAAGAGGATTAGTTGAAGATATTTTTTATCAGCTATGCTAGTAGGTAATGACAGGTTTTTACAGCAACCTATGCTGTTTTGAAAGGAARCAAAATTCAGAGATAGAACTTATTATTTCAGGAATGTTTTGAGTGTAATTCAGAGAGTTCTCTCTTTTCTCTTTTCTCAAGGTGATGTCTGCAAATAAAAAAAATAATTTAGATCCTTATCCTGTAGGATTGCAAATCAGTGCTCCCACTCAAATGGACTTTACTTAGGCCACTTAAATTTTATATACAGTCTTTTTCCTAGAGAACTTGGGCTTGTAATTGCTAGCATACTCTAAATAATTTCCAGATGCTGGGTTTTGCATGTCTCACAACCAGATGAATTTAAAGTGATTGAATTCACATTTTCTACAGCATTACCTTGATTTTACWTTTCTTAATACATAAAATACTAGGATTACAGCCAAGTTGTTGCAGAGGCGACTATAGAGTAAAGTAACAGGACGGTGTGACAGAGACAATTATAAGAACAATGTTCTGTGACACCCACTCTATTTTCCATTTGAGGCAGTTATAGCTGGATGCATCTTGGAGCCCCAGTTAGCACACTGATCCCAGACACAAAGAACAGAAAATACTCTTTTGTCCAACTTGCTGAGAATCATCAGAAGCCCTGAAAATGTACAAGCACCTAGGAAAGCAGYACTCAAATTCACATCCTCACTTCAGAATTATAATTTTCTTGGCTACCTGCAACGTTGAATCAGAAACGTGCAATTACTGTAACTAAGGTGATATTAGGCCATTTTGCCTAGTGGCTACTTGTAACAGCATGACACTTCATCTATATACAAGACTGTAGTTTGTTTAAGGACAATAAAAGTCATGCAGCTAGCTAGCTCTTTAATAATATTGACAGAGTACTCACGGTTTAAAACATTGTTTGTGTCATGCTACTTGATGGTATACCTTGACATCAAGGATTGAGCTCTGTGACACACCTGAAGTCACACTGTATTTGGCTGTATTTTTCTCCTGAACATTTTAGTAATCTGTGACTGGACTGTTTTTCAAACATCTCACAAGCTGGTAACGCTAATGGTAACTCAGAATGGAATAAATGCAGAATCTGAAACAGAGAGAGATAAGGAAAACAGAAGGTCTTATCTCTGATGTAGCCTTAAACTACATTTGACTCTTTCTATCTCTGCAATATCCATTACTGTATTTTACATTGCTACATGAGCACAATTATTTGTTTATATTGCATAGAAGTGAGAGCCTTCAATTTTTAAAAGAAAGYGTTTAACTAGACTCAGTGACATCAACCAATGAATCTTGACTTTTTTTAATACAGGGGAAAAAAAATTAATGTAAAAAGCAAAACAGACTCTAAAGCCTGTAGTCTCCAAAAACTGCATTCTCTATCACCAGTGATATTCACTGTCACCTAAGTAAGCTCTGGTGAAGGCATCTTCAGGAGCAAGGAGTGATTACACTCTTCCACCCAGCACCTGTGAGTGGGGCTGGAGTATTTCTGTGCCATTTTGCACCCTCAGAGCAAGAACAATTCATGAACTAGTGAAAGCTCAGCAAAGGATGACCAAGAAGAATAGGGGGCTGGAGTACATGGCATATAAGGAAAACATAAGGGAATTGCCATCTTCTACTCCCTTCAAGAATTGTCCTGAAGCTAAACTCCTCTTGCAGGTGCACAGGGAAAGCACAAGAAGCAAAGGTCACTTGTATCATCTAAGGAAATTTTGTCTGGACTTAAAAAAAATTCTTCATAACCAAAGCAGTTCAGTACTGGGGTATGGCCCAGAGGGGCTGTGGGATCTCCRTCCTTGGAGATTTCAGAAGATGACTGGACAAGGTCCTGAATAACTTGCTCTTACTTTGATATTGACTCTGCCTTGAACATGGCATCGGACTTGACATGCCTCAGAGATGCCTTCCAACCTGAATATCTCTTTTATTTTTTTAAGAAAATGTAYATTTAACACAAATATTAACAAAAAATAAAGTGGGTTAGGTTTTTTAATTTGCCTCTAGTTGTCAATATTTTGAGGGATCTAAGAGCTGAAACTGTAGGAGARGATATGCCTCATAAAATCTGTGAGCAAACTCTTACTGTGTCTTCCTTAACCTGTCAGTAAATGACAATCTAATGTGCATTTGTTGCTCATCAAACAATGTCTTAAAGGGCTTTCAATAAAAGAACACATTCATCTTCCCTTTATGATTCTTCATTGAAATAAAAATGAAGATGAAAATGAAAAAAACATGAATTGTGCAATGAAAGGAACATAAATTTGTCACATTATTGGCAAACAAAAGTGGAAATAATTTTTCTTTCTCCACTTCTAATAAAGTCTTGTGCCAGAGTAAATTTACAGACATTTCAGATTCTATGTTTCCATCTGTAAGAGGCCCAAAACTAGCAGACAAATGAGGGACTGATCAGGCAAAGAAGTACTGCTAAACTGAATTGAAAACTTAGAAAATTTTGGAATTCAGAGAACACACAGTGATCTCTGGGTTTTCCCGGGGAGCACATAAATCTCAGGCTTGAGTTCCCCAACAGAACAATTTCCTCTTCTCTATCCTAATCCAAGGTTAACTTAAAAAACAACTTGACTGACAAAGGCCAGGCCCCAAATTCATAAAATTAATCAGTAAAATCTAGTTAGGGGCATATAAATCACATAAAGAGTAAAGAATATAAAGACCTCAACCATCTGACACTGCTGAAGGTTACTCCTGGCACGAGACAGCACAGATAGGTTGACCTGGAGATGATGTGCTGTGCCAAATCCTTTGGTCCCAAGACCCAGTATGTTTTACTTAATTGCTACAGTAATTGCTACATCAGCCTCTATGCCCTGCTTGTTAGTTGGGTGTAACAGAATACAGGATCTAGCAGACATAACAGGCGTTATGCTGAAACAACTRGAAACAAAAACTATTGGCTTTGAAAGTTAAGGTCTGTTAAAAGTATCAGTGTGGCGTGAGAGCTGAATTACAAGGCATGTAAGCACAGAAACGGATTAAAACACAGCACTTTCTTCTGAAGAAATCAGTGTTTAGCTGTCAGTTGAGATCTACCACCTCCAAGGATCCTTCTGCATGGAGGAGAATTTGCTGTGTGTTTTGCCATACTCCGTAGAGGAGTAAGTTTKATAGGACCTCAGCCCTCTCATATATATTATTAATCAAAGTGCAATCAATAAAAAAATCTATGAGATATATCCGCTCAACAGTTAGTAGCCCATGAAGCAGACTGCAACGCAATGCACAGGAAATGATCTCATGCTTACAGACGTGTCATCAACAGCTTTGGGATTCAAGCTGCTGGATAGGTTTAGCAGCCTGTTAGCAAACCACCATCTTGCTGCTGTTTAGTAAAGAGCTYCCTATATACCCGATGCAGTTAATACACAAGGCAAAGCCACGGCTAGAGGATCTCGTCTCAAAAGAGGTGGTACATGTGGTGATTAGAAACTTTTTTGGCAGTATGAACGTAGGAGAGCAGTAGGTCACAAAGCAGCAGCATGTGTTGCTCTACACACATAACAGGARTGAGGTGGCCACTGCTCAGCAGCATGTTCTCCAGGTGGTAGGAATCTGGATAGAGTGGACTGTGTCTCTCCTGTAGCCTCTTTGCTCAGGTTTCTTATTTATGGGGGTTGGACTAGAAGGGACCTCTGAGGTCCCTTCCAACCTTAAGMATTCTATGATCTATGTAAAGCAGGGAAGAGGAYGGAGATTGCCACAGAAGCACAGCAATCCTGCTCACTGTGCCCCTGCAACAACTTCACACACGTTTACATCTACTGCCTCAAGATCTGCTTCTCCTGCAGTTGTCTCCCACAGCACCACACTTCTCCTTTCTCCATAACCTTATGCTCAGCTCCAGGGAGAACTTCCTTTGCTGCACAAGTTTCTGGGAGAGATCTGTATCTCCTACGTGGTTGGTCCTGCCTTTTTTCCTCCTGTTGAAAGCCCTGTACTACACACAATTCCTCTGTATGCTTCACATGTCTTCTAGATATCCCATGAGAGGAGGAAACACTGGTTGCCCAGAACATTCAGCACTACCACAAACAGAGACTGAATGGTGGTAAATAATTAAAGAAACCAAAGGCCAAACTATGTGATTCTGRCTCTTTGTGAGATCAGAAGTTTGTTCCTCACTCTTTAATTTCTAAATCCTTCTCAAGGAAAAATACCATGCAACACAAAAGAGCAATAAATATTACCGCAAGTCTAACTGCTTTGCCCCAGACGACAGCAACTACTCACTGCATTCCACAGGCATCTGGACCGTTTTGGTGGTAGAACAGAGCTTCAAAGCCATCAGGAGGTACAGCTGGAGGAAATAATATAGAAATCTTTCCCTCATTTGGCTAACATGCTGTCCCTAGCTTAGAAATAAGATAAGGGACAGTTTTCAAGTGAAGCAGAATTTAAACAAAGAAGGCAATTTAATCACTTACTGAACAAACTGCTGCCAAAACCCCAGCTGGGGACTTAGATTCTGGAGGTAGTGTTTACTTCATTCTAGGACGACAAGTAGGGGGCTTTTCACAGCAGTAGTCTCTATAAACAAGTATTTCCTACTTGCTTTTTTAGGTAAGATCATCACTTTTTAGTGCAGCCCTAATGCTTCTTCCAAGCAAGACATTGAAATCCTACATAAAATTAGACTGCATTTAAACATAGGATAAACTGATGCAGTGTGAAATTGTCAATGAGGGGCCATGATCCTCTGACCCTGTCATAATCACCTGTCATTCTTAATTTTATGCCTGGAAGTTAAAATCTAATCTGTTGTGACAAAATTGTGCAATTGGAGAACTGCAGAGTAAGCACTTTGCCAGCTTGGAACAACACTGGACAGGATGCTGGGTTTCAGCACGCCACAGCAGATTTTCACCACAAGGAGAGAGAGCTCTCCAGAGGATAAAAAGCACGTGGGAATTTTCAAAACCCCTTCAGCTTGAAAGGTTGTTGAATCACTCCCTCAGTTCATCAAAAAAATCAGCAGTACTATCAGCGGGATTAATTGATTTGCTCCTTACTGTACTATTGATACAACATCACTAAGGTTCTTATGATTAAATAGGTTTGTTTGCTGGAAGATGCAAGGGAAAACATTTCTGCTACATTTCCCTGTGTACATTGCCCCCRGCATGGCTCAGCACAAATCCTCTTCTGCAGCTCCACACAACATCTTAGATTCCAGCAACTCTGCTTGTGGTCACACTGCACATCTTCCCACCAGTGAGCTGAAAAAGAGATTTGTACTGGAAACCAAGACACCACATCACTTCTTCTGCAGGCATCTTTTTAATAGAAAATTAAAAAAAAAAAATCTTTATTGCCTGTACTACAGATACCTGTACAGAGTGTAAACTTCAGTGTTTCACCAGATATGCAAATAATTCTGGAGAAAGAGTTATCAAGCACCTTTCATTTCAATGTATTTTTGATATTTACAGTAAGACATACCTGATTAAGTGTATGAATAAAATGAATTAACAGTTGTTTAAAAAGTTATATAAAAGAATTTTTAAATGTTCTGTATAGTTCGTTACCTTTTATGATAAATATATAATTAAAGAGAAAATTGTCACATGTTTAAGACCCAGAGTTATCTCTGTTTATGATGTGAAGACCTACAGGAGAATTGCCCAGSGACTGTAGTGTTTGAAGAGGGGAAATGGGGATGTTAGTAGCTAACTGCTCAAGTCATCAGACTGCAAAGGGTAGTGTTCTGTTTTGGTCTGCTGTTGCAGGTAAGCTGCCCTCCCAACACATAGGATGGAAGTTTAACTTCTCTCCCAGTTACATACCACTATTTTGATATAAGAATGTGCATTTTCATTTTTCATTTTTCCTTCCCRCTCCAGACTCCATAATGATAATAAAAAACTTTTCAGGATGAGATTCAAAGATCACTTTCAGGCTTATAATATAGGATGAAACATAAAAATATTATTCAAAAATCCTCAGGATGCAAAGAAATGTGCCTCTATCTCTTAAAAAAATAAAAAGAAATAAAAATTAAAAAAGGCTTCAAATGAATCAACATCCAATCTTTGACAAACAATCAACAATTGATATTCATATCTAAAATTTGTTCTGTGCATTTTAGGAAAGTACTCCAGAACCTGTATCCACCAGAGAGAGAAAAAAGAGAGAAAAGAAAAAAAAAAACACCTCTTCAAAAACAGTGTACCCTGTCAGCAAATGGGTAAGGCACTTCTGTTGCAATCAAAAGAGTGAGAAGGCAAGCTTTGATTTTGAAAATTGGCACATGCTGACAGTGGAACAAATGCAGTTAGATATTAGATGTGTGTTGTTATTAGGTATTCTCACCCACATCTATTCATCCTTGGATCCCATGGTTGTTTCTCAGCTAAAGCTGTGGCCCAGCTGCACTTGTGCTGGGCTAAGCTTGCCCCTGTGCTGATGAACTGCCAGTCTTGGGACTGAGTCACATCATTCTCTCTCTATTCTGCACTTTACTTTTGCCAAGAGATACTACCTTCTAGCCCAGCACAAGTGCAACTAGGCCCCACAATCATCCTTAAAAGCAAGGAGACAATCACTAGAAACAAGAAGCAGCTGGACCCAACCTGGGCAGCCCAGTCTTGCTTAACTCATACAAAGAGGTTATTGCTAGCGTGTGTGGCTGCATGTCTCTGTTGCGGCCTCTTGGAGCACTTCTCTTTAGGGTCTGATTGTGCTGACAGGAGTGAAGTATTTACAGTACGTTTCCAGGAGTCYGCAGCTCTAGCTTGTTGGGACGCTCAGTTTCTTTCTATGCAGTCCACTCCAACGGTGTTGTCAGGGCAGCGGCAAGAGCGGCCTCCCGGGGTGGCCAGGCAGAGGTGGGTACAGCCGCCGTTATTCACCGTGCAATAGTTATGTCCTGAAAGCGAGGCGGAAATGTTGAAGAACAGAATAAAGCGACAAAACRCATCTCCCAAACGTGCAGATTTCACAACTACACTAGCAGGACAAGCCACGCTGAGGTTCAGAGTGAAACTTTGGAGGATAAGAGTCGTCAGATCCTCTGCATGAGCTTCTGTTTTTACCTCAAAGATTCAGATATTTGTGAAAGAATAGGACAAGCAAAATAAAGAAACTTGGCTGTTCCTAAAGCATGCTTTATGAATTGGCTGAGTAGTCCACACAAGTAATAGAATTAAGAGATGGTGAGTGAAGAAATATGGAAGTGAAACGGAAGAGAGCCAAGGCCAAAATTCTGCAGGATATCACCCCTGGACAGCAGCCACTACAATTACACAAAAGAACGATGCATTAAAAGAAAAAACAAACAACTAGAGGGAGTGGAGAAGAACACTAATGCAGAGAGATAAAATGAAAAGCAAGACAGTGTTGTGGAAAGAAGGTTACAGAAAATCAGAGAGAAAGAAACACTTTAATAGACATATGGTGAGAGAGAAATGATGCCAAGGTTCTGAATAATATAAACCTAAGCAATTTACTCAGAGCACATAACTGTCTACCAAAACAGAACTGTGAATGAAACATCAGCAACAAAGAAGAAAAAAAAAAAGGAAAAAAAGGTCTCTGAAGCATGATGTTCATATGCATCTTTTTATATTCTGAATGAAACATTCATTTAAATTATTCAATTTGTACAATAAAAAACCACATACAGATTGAATACGAACTAATTCCATTTTTCTTCTTTCCTTTCCGTTTTTTTTTTCCCATCCAGTCTGAAGTAAAAGACCAGATCCCCTACAAGTCTAGCAGCACTAGAAAAACAATGTARACTGTTCTCCCAACTGAAATTTGCTTTAAACAACATAACTGAGCAATAGCATTGCTTCCCAAAGAACAAACTGTTATTTCAAGACTACCAACTTCCTATCTTCTGAGCTTCACATGAGGCTTTTCAGTAATGCATCTGAGAAGCTTTGCATTCACAGAGCAGAAGGATCAGGCAACCCACCCGACCACCTGCTGTCTTCTGAGCATTCCTTTTTTAAAGCACTGGATACCGTGTCCCAAAACATCTGGAAACTATGAGGCTTCTATAGTTTTATATTAAGAATATATATATAAATAAAATAAATATGTAAACAAAAGGTCGTAACCATGAATATAGCATTGAGTTTAGATGATGGCAACATAATAGCTTTTGTTATACAAGATTTTCACCCTGTTCATAATCCTTATTTTGACTTTTTCTATAAAGGGCAAAACAGATCCCTTTCACACTCTCCATTCTGGTTCCATATGGAAGCAACTGTTTTTATGAAACAAATTTCAAGTGGTTTATAGCTTCTCAAAAAATAAAAATCGAAGCAATAACCCTCTCCTCACTAACTAGCTAAGACTGGTCCGCAGACCCCAAAGGTGGGTGCTGCTGGTAAATCATTTACATGCTAAGGTGCTGTAGAGCTGAAGAAAGTTGAGAAACATCTGGATTACCTCCTGGGCACTGTGCAAAGGCTGTAGTGATTCCATAGAGACGAGAGCGCTTGTGAGGCTGGAAGTTATCATTTTCTATCGAAACCGAGCGATCCACAGCTACAACAGCATCCCTTCAGCAGGTAAGAGAGAGCAGAGAGAAGCAAGATGAATTTGGAAGTGCAGAAACAGGAGAGAGAGAGAGAAAAAAAAAAAAAAAAAAAAAAAAAAGGGGGGGGGGGGAAATGAGAGAGAGAGGAGGAATGTGCGAGTGGTCGAAAATGAGAAACACGGTGTTTATTTCAGTTTCTGACAGAGGGAATAGCAGATTAAAGCATTCCATAGTTTCTTTAGCAGATAACATACCTTCTCCAGTCTGTGTAGTATANAGGAGAGAGAGAGAGAAAAAAAAAAAAAAAAAAAAAAAGGTGGGCAAGAGGGGAGTCTGGAGTTGCTTTTTGTTACAATTAGGCAGCAACTTCAGAAGCTGAAATCCAACAAGACCCCCCCTCTTTCCTAGACAACTCAAACACAACTCTTACTGTAGGCAGCAAGGAGACCTAGCTGCAGGGAACCACTTCCAACAGTTACATGTTACTCTAAAAGAACATAACTCCAGCACTTGCAGTGGCGTAGCTGACACTGGTTATTATGCATAATTATTATGAGCAAGTGTTGTATTTCAGCTGGAGTCTGATAACCAGAAGACAGGAATACAGCTATTCAGAAGCAGTCATTTCTTTCTAGAAGCAAAAGTGTGGACAGCTGACAGAACTGTAACACTGCTTCCCACGTATACAGGAATATTCTAGAAAGTTATTTCAGAGCTCTTTTCCAAGCATTCTAGCTTGGAAATTCTCACACTTATTAATAACTCTTCCTGTCGCAATTAATGGAATCATTTGTGTAGCAGGTTTGCAAACACAACTCACATCACTCAAGCTCAAGTGAAAATATAGATTTAAAAACACATGGTCCCTGAATTTTTCTAGGAATTCTAATAAGTTCTAATGTCTAGTATTCATTTTCAATGAACAGTGTTAACAGTAAAAATGTCTTTTTCTTGTTGAACATTCAGTTAATACTGAGGATAGAAATCTTCAAATGAGTAATTTCTACCTTCTACATGACAGTAAGGACAGCCAGGAGGCAAACATGTAAACTCCTCCTCCTTTCCCTAAACCACTCAGGGTTAAAAGCATTTTCTTAGAGGACAAGCCATTATGCTGATTCCCTCTCCCCCAGTTAACTGGCAACATCAGTAGGTCAACTCTACATATTCACTCCACCCTGCATCAGCTATCGTCAGGAAAGAAAGAAAAAAAAAAAAAGGGGGTGGGGGGGGAAATGAGAGAGAGAGGAGGAATGTGCGAGTGGTCGAAAATGAGAAACACTGTGTTTATTTCAGTTTCTGACAGAGGGAATAGCAGATTAAAGCATTCCATAGTTTCTTTAGCAGATAACATACCTTCTCCAGTCTGTGTAGTATAAATTCTTCCCATAACTTGTAACACTGAAAGGATACTGAATTCCTTCAACAATCTTTCGTCGACCAAGCTGATTAGGGTTCATGCATTCCAGTCTCTTGGTGCCTGAGTACAGTGAAACAATTAAGTCTTTGTACGAGACAAGAGATCTCTCATGGGGGAGGAATGATAAGCCTAAGCACGCAGGCATGGACAGAGCAAAACTTTGTGGAAGTCTTTCAGCACCCTACCTGGCCAAAGCCTTGCCCGTGCCCCAGACTGCATGGGCAAGGACAGCGGTGTGACACTGCTGCCCAGCACAACACCTAATTTACAGGCTCTCACGTGTACAGTATGGCCATGGCCACCACTCTCAGGCTGACTCTCTTGGTACGGTTGCAAGCAGCCTACCACACACTTGGGAACACCACCAGAGAGCCTGAACAGCCATCAGCTTGTCTTAGGTAGGGGATTGCAAGATTAGGGAGAATAGAGAGACAAATGCAATTTTTATGACATTCCATAGGGAAGATTAGATGAGGCAACACTTTTTCTGGTCTTAGGCTCTTATCTATTAAGAGAAAACTCCTTAAACAAAGAGGTAAACAAACGGTTGTTTAAAAATGTATCTGTGTATAAGAAACATAGATGTAATCCTGTTATATGCTCCTAGAAAGTTACTTAAGTAGAATTTAAATCTTTCTTTGTTCACATTCTCATACAAATTCTAAAATGCTAGTAGCAAATAAAGTGTGATCACTAAAGAGAAAGAACAAGGTGTGAAGTCTTTGATGCAGCCAAAAAAAAACAAAAAACAAAAACAAAAAAAAAAACAAAAAACACACAACTACAAACATTAACTGTCAATCTTTTCAGCACAGGGTATACTTAAATCTTCTATTATTATGAAGAAACACTTCATCGTCTCTTTACCTGCATCTACCCAGCACAACATTGAGGAATAAGTATCAAATGTCAGCCCATTTGGTAACCCCAGATCATCTTTAACAAGAATTCTTCTGTTCGTGCCATCCATGTAGGAGGTTTCAATTTTTGGAGCTTCTCTGTTCCAGTCAGTCCAATACAAGTTTCTGAAGAGGAAGAAAAAAGGCGAGATTTAAGAAAGTGATTGATTGCAAATGACTTTGTTAATTTAAGGAAAACACTAAGGAAACAAAAATAACAAAACAAAAAAATTAAAGCCATAAGAACTACATTGCACTTGAATACAGAAGAGAAGCACAGTGAAGATTCATCAACTCTTGTAATCCCCATTTAAAAAAAAAAGCTCACACACACACGTGCACATACACAAAATACTTTTGGCAGGCATTTATGGGATTCATTCAAAATTACATTTTCCTTTTCAGTACACCAAATAAAGCAACTCAAAACAGAATTGATCAGAGTATCTTACCATTCTGAGAAAAAACTCAGAGTGATTAGTTTATTAATGCTGTATTATTAACAGCGATTTGTTAGCGACTATTTTAGTTTTTAAGCACTTTTTGAATTAACTGAGAATTAACGAGGCCCACAAAGCAAACACCTTTGTTGCTCATTATCTAACACTAAGAATAAATCTGCTGGGGAACTGAGAAGCCTGTACCGCTTGCCCTGACCCCAGGGCTCTGCCAGAGTGAGCGCGGTTGTTGTGCACAGAACACAGGTCTCCCCTCATGCTGATCATGCTTGTGCCTCTCCTCTCCCCTCACACAACTAAGGGCATTTCTCTTCTCTACAGTGCTGTCGTGTGATGCTCATCCACAGATGTTTTAACCTCACAACTACCTGAGTTAGTTGAAAAGTTTATATTATTATATAAATAAGGGAAGCTGATACCATTRCTTTTTTCATTTAATTTTCAACCACCTTCAATTTCAAGTGCTGTAGGCATTGATTGTTTGTTTTCACTACAAAACTTGTTTCCAAACATCTGGAAAAAAGATGCATCTTCCAAAAAATCTCTCACCAGACAATATACTACATGTGTTCACAAAYGAATTCTCACATAATAACATTCCAAAAGCCTCACATCAATCGAGTAATCATTTATTAGAGCTTTCCAGAAACTCAAGACCAAAAGGGAAGCCTCCTCTGCTCCTGTGCTTCAGAGTAATTTTGACAGAAATGTCAGCACTGCTGTCTCTCAGCAGTGGCCTCACTGCAGAAGGTTACACCAAGCTAATGGCAGATATGTTCAGAAGTTAACGAACACTTATTCGACATTATGATGKGCACCCCACTTGGTTTAATTTTCCCCTGTTCTTCCCTTATTAAGGAAAATAATGACAACTGATCAAAGACTGCAAAAAGGATATCTGTGTTTCTGTTTGTGCAGACAAAGTCATAGCCTGAAAAAATGTAAGTTGTGTTACTGGCATCCCACAGGACCAATTCTGCAACTGCATCTTACAAGGCCAATTCTAAAGTATATCGTTATCGGTACCTTCAGGAAAAAAAAAAAGAGAGAAAAAAAACCCAAAACCACCACACACAAGCACTTAGTCGAAACTCCTTAGGCAGCTGAATAACAGGAATGAAAAAAATGACAAGAAAGATACTATGGGAGTTTTTGAAGAAAGAATATTGTACAGGAAGAATGCCTGTCACTAGGAAACTGAAAATATAAAATTACTTAAACTAGTATTTTAGCAATCTTGCAAAAATAAATTCTCTTACACAGGGAAGTTGCTTGCCGTCTTGTAAAGAAAATACCAAAAGAAACAGGCATTTGTAGTCCTCTCAATAAAGTATCATGGGATTGCACAGCTGTATTTTAAAAKAAATTATTTTCTGTATTCTACTTAGATATAGGTCACTGAATTTATTCAGTTTCTGATTGTTAGTTGTTTTAAGAAAATACAGTCCTATTACTGTCTGAAGACAGTCTAAAAATAAGGAGAGAGCTCACATTAAAGAAGTTAAAAAAATAAAATAAATAATAATTAAAAAAGATTAAGCTTTGCATGCATATTCTGAAAACATATTTGTACCCTCTCACAGGATCTGCTACAATTGCTCTAGGGTTCACCAGGCCAGTGTCAAAGAGRACGCGACGCTGACGACCATCCAGCTTAGCCACTTCTATTCTGTCAAGTTGAGAGTCTGTCCAGAAGATGTTGCGACCTAGATGGTCCAGAGCTATTCCTTCAGGGCTTCCCAAGTCTGCAAAAGAACACAAAAAACACTTTAGCCCTCATATTTATTCCAAATACACAGTATCATATACAGTATGGAGCCTCATAAGCACTCCCAAGCTTTTAATTGAGAAGAGTCTTCTTGCAGTTTTCTGACTCTGGTCTAGCAAAAGCCACTTTGTATGGAAAATGTTAGCATRTTAGAAGAGGAGTGTGTATTTTGTTTTATGAAGCTGAAATTCTTGGAGATGCCTCCGATGAATAAGTAAAAAGTCTACACTCAAGGATAGTAAATCCCAGTTCTAGTACCTGCACCGCTACTGAACACATTGGAATCTTATCTGGAATTYCAGTACACCTTTAAGTGGTAGGAGCACCGGAGTGCCTCATGATCTCAAGAACAGCAAAATGGCTGGACAGCAACGAGGCAGCAGCCTCCCCAGCTCCTCTTTTCTTGTACTACATGTGCATAAATTTACTGGGATGCAATAACCAATGTGGTTGGACAGCCCTGACGGCTGGACAACCCTGATGGAGCTGCACATCTCCCTTTTCAGGGTCATAATGCCCACAGGCTATAGCCATCACAACCTGGGTCTAACTAAAGGCTTYTCTCAGTCTTCCCTTCAGTATAACAGAGTTTCACCACTATCTAACACAATTGACACTGCTCTGCTACACTCAGACCCTGAAAAAGTCAACAGGAGAGAAAACACAGAAGAGTTTGAGAATCTTTCTTTATTTAGTAAGCCATGACATAGAATGGATTTTATCATCTTTAATGCTCCCCTATGAACATTAGGGGCACTCCTCTGAAAACTGGACTTATTCTGACTTAAACCAATGCAATACTTGAAAGATAATCAAGTTCCAAAGCACCAGAGATAATGACAAATGACATTAGCTAACTGCTGGAATTTAGAGTCATTTCCTTGTTTTTGCAGAGGAATTTTTTGGAACATGTTTTGGAACTGTATGTGCACAGCTTTCCTTGGACAGTTAGCTGTTCCAAAAGCAACAGGAAATAGCAAATAATGACCGTACTGCTTTAGCCTTAGTAATTTCTAACTCAAATGAAGGATGTAGAATAAATATATAGCACTTGAAGGTTTAACTCGGCCAATACAAGAACTGTTCTATGCTTTTCAAGGATGTCCACACATCCATTTTCAAGGATGTCCACACATCCATTGAAAGAGAACTACTAGGCTGTGTTAGATATTAAGAAGTCAAAGGCAGGTACAGACGAACTCCAGTTCCAAAAGAAACAGGAAAGACTGCATGTAGTCACTTCCAAAAGTTGCAAAATGACCCTTCACATTAGTTAGCTATCAAAGATACCTCAAAATGTAGATCCACATATCATGCAAATGTCCATGAAAGAGAGAATGTAGCATGTTGGCATTCTATTAATTCTCAAGCTTATTTACTGATGGCCATTGAACAACTATATGGGTTATAAACCACATTCCTGCAGAAAAGACATTTGAGCCAGAAACTGGATGCATCTGTCTTACATTTGCAACTTTGTTGTGAATAAGCTGCAGAATACTCTAGATAGCCTCTGCTCTCTCATCTGGATAGATTAAACTTGTCCTGGACACATATCCTTTTGGATGTGTGTCTATTGTTGAAGAGACATGTTACAAATATGAACAAATAAGATGTGGACAAGTATCCCTGCTTCTAACATGCAG
This sequence comes from Nothoprocta perdicaria, assembly GCF_003342845.1. Classification (NCBI taxonomy): domain Eukaryota; kingdom Metazoa; phylum Chordata; class Aves; order Tinamiformes; family Tinamidae; genus Nothoprocta; species Nothoprocta perdicaria. The sequence goes on from NW_020455171.1 coordinate 20,532, forward strand.
CTCACATATAAGGGGGCTCACAGCAAAGGCAGTGCTCATCAGCCCTCCCTACTCCTCTCAAGGGCACTTAGGCATACTTCAGCTTAGGTGCACTGTCATTGCACCACTGCTTTCTCTTCCCCAAGTGCCCATGTGGAGCTACACCTGTCATCTGCCAGGAACCAGGAACTTGTAAGTTAGACCCCACCWGGAGGGTCCTATCTTGCGCTACAAGCAGGAGCTGCTGAAGAAGGCCTCATTTTGAGGTGAGGGCAGGGACAATCCCCRGACAGCCTCTGGGAGGAGAAGATCACACAGCAAATGGTGGCAAAAGAGCTTCACGTCTCTTTCAGAAAACAGAAAGTGGCCGCAGGCAAGATATCTGCTGCCACTGGTTGACAGGAGCCTGTTCCTTGGCCAACTTCCTTTTTCAGCTATCAATCGGGAGAGTTAAAACATTCTTAAGGAAAATTTCTTTCTCGTCTGGTTGACGATCAGAGAAATCGGTCTCTGTGAAGAGGGAAGGCAATAGACAGGCTTCATGTATCATCACCCTCCACCTAACCGTCTTTCCAGAGCACAACTGCTGTAAGGCCAGCTCCTGTCACAGGTTTTGTCCCTGGGAAACAGACGGGTTTGGACAGATACGTGTGGCTCATAAGATTTAAGAAATTATGACAAAGGGGAAGGCTCTCCTTCCAGACCCTCCTCCACAGCTGCAGAGCTCAGAAAGCCTCCACAGGCTATACAGCTGCAGAAGCTGAGAACTGGATGGGGCCCCACAATAAAACATGTCTCTGCAAAGCACCCCCACTCGAATCACAAGAGCTTAAACAAAAAAGTGCATTCCAAAAAATACATGTGAACTGAAGCAAACAGCTGCAGCTCACAGAGGGCAAAAGGGAAAGATCAAAACAAAGACAGCAACTCTCATGGGTCAAGAGGGAGAGAGGTTTTCCTATTTCCTAAAAGTTTTAAAGTTTCAATTTGGATAGCCATGTCCAACAAAGACAACATTAATTAAAATATTGAGAACTTAGCCTTGCATTGCGCTGACTCCTTATCAAAGAACCTGTTAACACTTCATACAGAAAATAAAAAGCAGTAATTAGGAAGAGCAAGATGAAGAAACTTGTGTTGCTACCTGTTTTGATGATGGTTGTTGGCTCTCCACCATGTAAGCTAGCTCTGCTGATCGAAGGGCCACTGATGTCTGTCCAGTAAACCATCTTCTCCATGCAGTCATATGCAACCCCAATAATAACTTTGTCCTGGGGGTCAACAAGCAAATTAGCAGAGCTCATACTAATTAACAGTTATTTGCCAGGAGTACTAGCTTAGGGGATTAAATCTCATTGCCTGAAACAACATTTGTGGACAGACCTGGGGGGAAGGTGGGCCGGCAAAAAGTTAGGATGGCCAGTTATTGCAGAGCTTACAGCATAGAGATGTAGCTTAGAGTAGCTTAGAGACATATTTTCAGTTTTAAGTCCCTTTTCACCAGCAGACATCATTTACAGTTATTTTAAAGTAGTATTGTACATATTAGGGCTGAACTGCAGGTTTCAATTCTTCAGTTTCATCTGCASAGCCTTTTGAAGCAGGCTCATGATGTTGTTTTGCGTGTTACTCCTCATCTCTCTCTCAATCATTCCTTGACTTTGAGGAAGAATAACTGCTTCATAAAGTCTCACTGCTGTCCTGTACTCACCAATCTGTGCACAATGGCTGCATTTCAGCCACCATACCTATGTATCATCTATGCTGCCCAGTATACATAATAGCCTAGGCAGAAGAAAGTGGGACTAAAATTTGAATTCAAAGTTGAAACACTTTCCTTTAAGCAAATGAGAAAGATTTTCTCAGCAAAACACTAATTTTACATTAATTCTTCAATCTCCTTTTTCCCCTGGGAAAAAGATTTACCACGCACCAGGCCTACAAATGGATACAGGATCATGAAATAAAAATCAAACACACAGCTATATATCCATATGCAAGAAGTACAGAGTACAGACTGAAGAAACAAAGAGATTAGGGCTTGAGACAGAATTTTGAGGGAGTGTGAGGGAAAAAGAAAAAGTTTCCTATTATTCTTCAATAACAACAGAAGAGCAAGATCCTATTGCTCTTCTAAGTCTCAAAGTTTTATGTCAGAGTCAGAAATGAACAGAAAGCCAATGAAGGTGCAAGTGTAGCAATGCTTGTATGATGAGCTCTTCAAAGCACGAGACATCACAAATACTATATTTTTAATATATGATACATTATTTCAAAAGCAAATTATTTTTTCTATAGCTCATTTTTACAGTAATTTCCTAATCGGATCAAGAATTTTCAAGGACAAAGTGACAGGATACTGACATTTTAATGCAAGGTTAAAACTGAGCTTTGAATTTAAATAATCAAATGACACAGAAAACAAAAACTCTTTCATCTTTTCTACAGCTCTTTCCACAACACATCACCTCTTACAGAAGGCACTTACTGGAATATGCAAGAGTGCTTTTGCTCCATTTTTCTTCATGTTGTTTCCCTCTAAGGGAACATGTTCAATTTTCCCACTTTGGGCAAAGAGCAAGTGTGTTCCAGGGGGGAGAGGTATGGTATCTGGTCGAACGGAAGGCCCAACAACAACAGGAGGAGCAGCTGTGCTCAAGCCTTGTTGATAAAGAAGRAATGGAAACAAAATTAGCCTGTACAACACCACAAGCCTCCCTTCTCCAGACACACAAGYGACCAAAGAGATGCAGCACTAGGCATATGATCACTAAGAGCAGAGGACTCTGCTCCAAGCAGCGCTGTATCCCCAAAATGCGGCTAAGGGCATGCATCCCTTAGGAAACGATGCACTCCCAAAGGAGACGTCCCCACAAGAAACAGGTGCTTTAATCACTTACATGGTGGCTGAACTCCTGGGCCACTTCTGGTGCCATCAATTTCATTCCCATTCCTATCCACACACCAACAATATCCTGTGCTGGAATGACACTGAGTGGGGAGGTAACTCCCATGCTCGTCACAYTGGGGAATGAACTGGCCAACTCTTGGGAAGAAAGTGCCTCCACTTGCAAGAGCTCGCTCTTGTTCATGCTGACATTTGGTCTTCTCCACTTCTGTGAAAAGATACAGTTCAGTGCATACTCTTATTTTAAGCCAATATCTTGGTTAGATTCACAACTGATGTACACTGAGTAATTACAACATAAGCATTTTTGTCTTGAGAGGACTGTGGCACTGTTGCAAACCTTGAAAGCAGCATATGCCCTCAGGGCACCTTCAGGAACAGTCTGCCTGACCTAAATGTGAAGCTTCCCAGCCAGCAGGGTTCTAAACAATTGCTGGAAATCTCTGTCTTTTTCTCTTGGAGCACAACGGCAAGAAACATGTAAATGGAGCTGAACTAAGTTTACCTCAATGTCTAATTGGTTTGTGTCTATCCATGGATCCTAAAGTCTGACTAATTAGCCAAGTGACACAGCGGAATTTTATATATAGTTAAAAGGGGAGTCTCCATTCCGAGTCACAAGAGAAAGTCACAACAAGAGATTGATGCCAAATTCTCTGAAAGATCGAGAGGTGTGACAACTCATTGCTCTGATCCACATCAGGACTTTGAAAGTTGGGGCATCAAATTTAAGCATCACTTTCCTACTTTGAGTAGAAGAAAAAAAAGAAAGGACAGAAGGACAGATCGTTCAGTGCCCACAGTACACACAGACACAAACATACACAGAGAAACAAAATACACAACAGCTACATTACCTGCATATGTGTTACTGTAGAGATTACACAGGAAAGATCAACTTACAAGATCATAAGAAAATTGAGGGATAATCAGTTCTTTTGAATTCTAAAGCAGTTTTGTCTGAAAAAAAATACGTGTTTTCATATGCTTTTATCTTTCAGGAAATAGGGAACATGACTTTAGATCAATATATCCTTCCAGATGTCAAATAGTCTGATAAATTTAAACAATTATTAATATAACCTTTTCCCTTCTCAAGCTGATTTGGTTGAGTTCTACATTACACTTGAGATCTCTGAAGTGCTCTGTGCACTGGGAGAGAACGATATAACTATGGAGCTCATCTTCTTATCAAGGATCTCCATAGGCTGTTAGAAATACTTTTGTGTCCTATCTGATGAAGAGCCTTAAACTGCACAATTCCATTTATTCCTTTCGTGCTTTCATACACAGACCACATTGGTGGGTAGCATTAGTTACRTGTGGCTTGGCCAGTCCCAGTCGTGCTGAACACAAAGCTAATTCCATGTGTCTGCAAACTACTGCAGTGCAGCAATCACACAAATACAAAACAGCATAGTTGGGGGTTTTATTATTTATTTACACTAGTTATGCAAGCAAAAGCTTTGGACAAATTTCAYGCACCTGGACACAATTAGAGAAATATAAATGTCTAGGGAACAGCTCACTCTAAACAACTACTTGGCCTCAGCTTTAATGTGGGTGGTGGAGGGCCTTGAGAGATCCTACACAACCAGACCCCAAAGGATTCATTATCTACCTCATACTTTATTTGCATGCATCCAATGAAATATGTGGATAAAAACATTGAACTGCAGTGAGAGTTTTGCCACACTGCTGTTTCAGAGGTCATATTACATGCACTATGCCCATTAAAACGAAAGAAAAAAAAGGAAGTATTGGTAAATTGACCCCATCCTGTTTTTGTTTTGCAGTCTATCTGTATTATCTTTGAGATACACTGTCAGCTCTTCCTTAGCAKGACTATAAAAATAATTCTAGACGCAGACTGTTCTGCCTGCCTCCTACTCCCAAAATTATAAAATCTCAGACATCTTTTCATCAAACGTCTAACACTTTTTCAAAATAAAACAAACTAGAAAAGGTAAATTTTATAAAAGAGGAGTTAGAAAATACAAACTATGCAAACAAATGTCTCAACTCTCAGYGAGGAGCCAGCTTCTGTACATAGAATATACTCCTATAATTAAGAAATTAAAATACTGGTGTCTGTTCAAATTTCAGGACATAACTCACACTCATATCTGCAGATTTGGAACAGGAATACCTACATATTGCAATGATAAACCCACCTCACAAACATTCTGCTTATGCCTTACTAAAGTCAAGAAACTAGACAAGAACTAGTTCTCAAGTCAGAGTTCTGTCTCTAGAAGACTTCAATATTGTGTTTTCTTTTTTAAAAGCTTACCATCACGGATTTTCTGCTGCATAAGGAGATGCCAAATACCTATTTCTACTCACTTTCAGTGATAACTAGATCTTACTACCTCTACTGCTAAAAATAGTTCTTACACATATTTATCACAAACATTACTAATAGTATAAAATACAATRCACTGTCTTCCTTAAAGAAATAATCTGAAAAGAAATAAAATTGTGCCATCATTTCCTCCCTACGAAAACTMAGTTATTTTACATAGTCCTCCAAAGTTGTTTCTACCAGTTTCAACTCCTAACCACAAATTTAGCTAATATTATAAATTATACATTGGAAAAAAATGAACAAGTTATGCCAGTCCAAACCAGTCATTTAATATCCATACTATATCTTTTTTTTTTTCCTCCTTCTCTCTGAATCTCAGATAGAACTAGCTCACTAACTTGCATGTAGGCATCTTTCTTAATCTTCCCTCAAAACATATTGAGGGGAAGGGAGAAGGTAGTCCTACTTCAATAGCTTTACCCAAGAAATGAGCAGTGAGTATGTACCTTTCCTTTAGCAAGCAAACACTAAATAAAACCTCGCACATCCTATAGCAGCCCCTTCCCTGCACCTCTMGGCCCACTGTGGGATGATGTTTTCGCCCCTCCTGCTGCAGCCAGTCACTTGTGCAGGTGTCAGTGACACCAACAGGTCAGAGAACACAGGAAAACTTCTTAATTTAAGAGTTAGGGCTCCCAGCTAGGAGTGGGGAGCCTGTCAAGACATGGATGACATCTTTCTACTGCAAAGGAGTCTGTGATTATCTGATCAATTTAATTACTGSATTATCCAGTGGGTAACTCAGGTTATCCTAAAGTAGACAGACATCTAATCAGCTAAATTSAGACCTGAATTAATTGCTGCTCAGACTTCCAGTCACTGTTCAGACAGTCTCCACAGCCGGCTTAGAGACACCTGAGGGGGAGCAAGGTGAATCCCAGCCCAGCACTGGAGCCTGGGAGGCAGTGGAAGCACAAAAACTTACATACAGGTGGCAGCTGGATGTGATGAGGAGACTGTTCATGTAATTGTACATTTTCTCAGTGCTCTGAAGACAATGGTCTTATTATGCAAACCTTAAATTGTTTTAATTAACTGTCTCAAATGAGGCTAACTGTGATTGAGTTTGAAAGATAAAATTCACACAGTAAATAAAGCACATTCCTTCTCAATGAGTTAACAATACAGAGTCAAGCAAATATATCAAGAGCTGGTATGTACTTAGATGGCACAGGAACTACTTTGTAATTCAATTTCTGGACAAACATTAAGGCTGGTAACTTTTCTTTCCTTCAGCACACTAGTCTAATAAAGGTACTTAATGCTTTCCCTTTAATATAACCAGCCATAATTCATCTAATCATAGTCCTTCAGAGATAAAAAACAGTTCACATTAGGAGAGCTTTCTGATCTCTGACTCCTGCATAACAAAAATTTCCACTAACTACACTAGATAAATGTTATTTGCTCTTAATTCCTGGTATTACTGTGTTATTTTATTTACTGCTATTCCTGATTCTTGAAAATGGAAAATAAGTCATGCCTATTTTAAGGTTCCATTTGTATTTCTATATGGCATTCTCCTGGGGCCTACAAGACAGTATTACTTTTTAAATAGAGTTCTACACTGTAGGTTTGAGGAACACACTGTACAGAGCAGCCTCTGAAGATGAGGATGCATGTTGGAAAATGATGACTATGAAAAGTTACCAGAAGAAGTTCAACTCAGTGTGACTATCCAGATGAATGCCATAGGAAGTGGGAGGGGACATAAAGAATTCAGTATGTACACTGGGAACACTGCACAGGCATGGGGAAGCCCTATTATTATTATCTCACATGCAATTTGTGAGATAATTCATAGCTCACTGTGTCCAGATTTGGTGTTCAAAGTTCAAGATATCAGTGAAAATTTGAACTGGCGTGCAGAAAACTGCTCCTAAAAGGGAAGTCCTGGTTTAAAACAGGGATTGAAAGCTAGACAAAGAAGTATTGTCTCGTGGACCATATTACTCACAAGTTGGACTGGATACATCGAATGGTGTATTTTTAACTCAAGCAAAATGAATTACTTTCCCTAGAAAATTAAATTTGAATTCTATGTTTTAGAGTTTTTTTGCATTTGCTTTATAAACCACCATTAGCAATCCAGAATTTGTAAGTCACTAAATCATATCATTCCAACTTGAGAAAATGAATTGAAAACAACATCAATACTGGAAGTGGGTCAGACTAAAAATATGCATATACACATTCCCCACAAAAGCAAAAGAACTAGCAGAAGGTGGAAAAAAATAAAAGTCGTATATGAATATTCAAAGTTTTTCATGAAGATCATGAAAAAAAACTCTTGCAGCAGCACCACACAAGATATTTTACTGATTTTTCCAGAAATACCAAGGCTGAGAATAAAACGTGAGAAATAGGGCTGTATATGGCATCTTCCCTTCCAGATTTTGCAGATGGAATTACAGCCTGATACATTATACCAAGATCAATGATTTAGTTTTGTGGTATCCTTCAAAAATCTGTAAAGACTTGAGTAAAAACTCAAAAGAGGTTTACACTGAAAAGTTAAAACTTCAGAAATGTTTTAAAACTCTATCTGAAAAACGAGGAATACTTAGAAATTTCTTATTTGGATTCACTTCATTCCTCACATATCACAACAAGTTATACTAAGATTTTTAGCTGCTACTCTAAGTTCTTGCCAAAAAAACAAGACATAAAAAAGGGAAACAAAATAACACAGTTCCCTTTGTCCATTCATTTTGCTTTGCAATCCGTCACTTACAGCCTTGCTCTCTCAGAGCATTTCTCACGTGAAATGGATTGTACACAGACTAACAGGACTACGTATGGCGCTTAATGGTCATTCCCCCAGTCCAAGAATCTGGATTTGTTTCTGTTTAGTAAACAGTGTCTGGGGTCTGCAGGGGCAGAAACACTCAGACATCTGGTTTTTTGAAATGGAAAAATGAAGCGTGAGGAAATAATGAAGCACAGACATTCTTAATAGCTGCAAGCAGTGGGGCATTCTAACATTAACTCTTTCATTAACCCACTGGCTTTCTCTGCAATTATGGTAATGCTATGGCAATGCTATAGATAAATTTTCCTGTAGTATTTTGCCTATGAGAATTGAGAAGGCATTTCTAATTCCCAAACAGAGGGTTTTTTTGTAAAGCTCCCATGTAAGACCAAAATGTGCAACGCAAACTCAGTACTTGATGTGTCTACTCGTTTTAAGGTTTATTCTTCAGCAGTGCCTATATTCAACAATATGATTCATAAAATAATAAAGATGCCCAAACAAACAGCAATTGCACAGCAAAAGAATTGAGTATTTGGATGAATTAAGTTTTACGTGCTTTTAATGAGGATTTCAGTGACTTGGCTGTGCCTAATTAGATTAAAACCTTACTGCATAAAGAAGAGAAAAGGAGTCTCTTAAAGCCGAATACAATAGATTCTCATCTGGAAGCTCCATCCTCGAACAACTTTATTTTAGCACCTAACTTGCAAAGCAACTAAGCTGCTTTTCATTAGGCTTCAGAAAGTACATTTTGAGCCTAACTACAGGAACTGATTAACTGCTGGATTGTTGGATATATGCTTGTAAGAGTATGTACTGCTTCAGTAAGAGATGACATCCTAAGGGCAGCTGTTTTTCCATGACCTCCACTCTGAGGGAAGAGCAGCAAAGATTGTGAACACTGTCACTGATGCAAAGTAGTAGAGCAAAAGCATTAGTCTCTTATATAGGGTTCAGTGAAAATGAAATTAGTCTTCTATCAAGTTTTGCTGGTTGTAGCATTTCATGAGCAGAACCAACTGATGTAAATGTTTCTAAAACATGTTCTACTAGGAGAGCAAATCAACATTCAATCATATATTGGGCAAGCATCCAATCATATATGAAAGTAAGCATTCAATTATATATTGAAAAAATCCTACATTTAAAAAAAAAAAATCACAGCTTTGAATTACCAAAGACTTGGACATGATTAAGACCAAAGTGCCAATGTGGATTTATAGAGACAGCCTACACAGTCATGTCTCCTGTCTTCTTCACATCTGATCCTATGATTTCTGTACTCTTTGCTGCATAGCTTAGGGTTGCAATCTGGAGGGAGGTTCAGGGTCTCTTGCCTCATAGCAAGCATTTTAGGAAGCAGGAAAAGGGGCTTTGAATCTGCTCAGAAATAAGAACTTATTTCCTAAATGAGAATACACACCATTCGAGAAAACCTAAGTGCTGTCTCCTGGTTTTGCCATGCTTTTGAATGAAAGTAACCACAGCAATGCTCCTTAGTACCCAAGTGATCCTTACTCTTATTTTCAGCATGACTTCAAGTTCAGGGGTTTAATACTTCAATGTCCAAACCGCACAGCATAAATGCAAGAGTAAAGAGCAAAGGTATAAAGAAACTTCTGCTATTCTGAATAGGGAACAAGCTGAGAGAAGATAGAATCATCTAAGCACTAATTAAAAACTGAACTGACTAGAATCTAACTGGTTGTTTAGTCTTTCTGGACTCTTACAGTTTATACCATGAAAATCAGGCATCTCGATACCACTGAAGACACTAATGCAGGTACTCTGGTTTTATCCTTAACTTTCCTCTTACAATTGTACTTCATGCATACCATAAAACATCTAGAATAGTTGGTAGTGTAAATGAAATGCAACCACCTACACACAGAGTTGCTCGGTCACCAAACGTTTACAGAAGGCAATCAGAAAATACCACCAGACCGGGACCAAGCACCGCTGGGAATAAAACCATTAAAATGTAATACAGGGAATGTCGAGCAGGAGAAAGATGGTAGCCAAGAAAGAGATTCTAAACACAAGATTGGTGAAGTTCCAAACTTGAGAGACTGTAGGAGAAAAAGAGTAGAGATCACAACAACAAAACATGCAATTTGCTCCAGAGAAGAAACAAATATAATTTGGGAATTGGGTGACATGTATTTCTCTTCCTACTTTCAAGAACTATAAAATTTTACCTCCTAACACACACCGGAAACCATCCCCACGATAACCTGCCTTGCAGTGGCAACTGAAGGAACCAGGTGTGTTGTAGCAGAGAGCATCGGGATGACAGCGGCCCTGCTGACATTCATCAACATCTGCAAGAAAAAGSAGCAGCTTCAGACAACTGTTCTTCCTGATGAACAATAAGTGACGAATCTAAGTAATAAATTAAATTACAAATCTGTTTTAAGATTTTCAGGTACCTATTTGAGGATATCCAATTAGAATTACAGACTTCAAAATAGAATTTGGAAGATGGTCTGTACAGAAACACTAATTAAAATAAGTATGCATGCATTAACATTTTTACTTAAGTTCTTACACCTTTCTATTCTTAAATCAACAATGCTGATGGGTAACTGTTAACTCACAGTACTCTAGATGCCCATGTTTTGTAAGAAATAAACTTATGGATAAACACAGTAAGAGAGCATGACTTGGCCAATGAGATTTCCAATATGGAAAATACTGGAGTGTATTGGGRAAGCAGCCTTACTCAAAGAAAGGAAACACAGCAAAGCATTTCTACAAACTCAGAATTCTAAGCATCATCTGTCACCATCTCAATAATATAAAATGGTATTATACAAACAGTTCCAGCAGATGATAATCCAATCTGCTAACTGCAACTATTGCAATTTTTATACCTACCTCATCTCTGACCAACTGCAGCACAAATACTGATTAGTAAATTCAAACATGGGTGGAGTGCTTGCCTGGTGGATTAAGTTATGACATTTCCCATTTTAAATCAGAAGTAGCTACAGGACATGGCTCGGTTGGACAACCAGCCAAGCTGTACAACACAGAGCACTAAGCAACCCACAAGGACTGRTGCTACCCACCCTCACAGACTCGCCCATCACCAGAGAAGCCAGGCAGGCAGGAGCAGATGTAGGCGGCCCCTCCTGTGTACACGCACTGGGCGCGCTGAGCAACGTCGCAGTTGTGCGTGCCTGCCTCGCAGTGGTTTATGGCATAGTCAACAGCTGCAGGTAACAGTGAAAAAATAAAATTAATTTTCCTCCTCAAAGTCTGAAGCTTTCAGCACATTTGTAGAGCGAGAACAACTGTGAAAAAGAGACGGAATTTCTCACAAAAGAGAAAGAATTTTGTTTCTCTTCTTTGTTGAGATATCTCTTTTTACTGATGTTACATATTTAAACATGTTTTTAAAAGAAAGGGCCTGATTCCTCACACCAGCATCTCACTTGTTAAGATGCAATATAGGAGAAAAGCTACCACACTCTAGCATCCAAGATGCTTTTGTTTATAGAAAAGAGTCCTGGATGAAGAAATGTAAGGCATTTCAGGGACACCTCACATACTGGCTAAGCGGTCAATTCACTGCGTTGGGAATTACTAGATATCCTGCTACACTAACCTAGCATTGACCCAGGGTTGTTGTCACTTGGCAACAAATAGGAACTGTGACTCACTCAATGGCAGATAAACATATTTGTCAAGTAATGGAGAGATTTTGACTAATTCTGGCAGCTGGGGCCTCTCCCGCGGTTACTTTCGCAGTGTTGACAGCAGTGGCTCTGAAGGCATTTCATTGTTTTGCAGATCCATCCATTTTAAACAGTCTCCCCATGCTTACCTGATATTCCAAAGAAGAACAGAGGAGACTGTGATATTTAAAAGAGCAAAATGCTACAGAASTGTTGATCCCAGAAGTACACAAGTCCACAGCATGCGCATCTAGGGGCAGACTTGCAGCTGCTACAGCAAGGAGGCACTGGGGCTTTCTTTACACAGTTCTTATTATGAGCTGTCAGAGGAGCACTCACAACAGACTCTACAATGCTCTTTTCACAACGTACACAGATGGAAAATACCACAGTATCAGCATGAAAATTRCAAAATTTCAGTCATAGCAATATCTGAAAACAGTCATTTTCTCCGTTTCTCTGGAGCAAATGAGATCGTTAGAATGACTTAGGACATCTGTTCTGCCTGAAGAAGTTTTAGACTGCAAAATTATCTATTTAGAAATAGATTTTAAAAAGCACACTTTTTAGACTTGGACTTCCTAATAAGTCCCCCAGTCTTCAGGCTATAAAAAGAAGAGCATTTATTTAGATCTCTCTTTTGCCATTTGTGAGTCACAGAGCTGGTATGAAAAAGTTGCAGTTCTAGAAAGGCTGAGGCAGAGCTGGTATCCCAAAATAAGATGCAAAAGCACAAAGAGGGCAACTGCTGTCTCTGCAGAAGTTGAAGTTGTCTATAGGCTATAAAGACCTCTCCTGGGCATGGGGAACAAGAAACACCATCACATTTATTTTTATCCTGCAAAATTAAGATAAAAATTCTAATTAAAAAAGCTAATCTATATCCTATGCCCAGGGAAATCTCCCCACTAAGATTTCCAAATTGCAGGTAGGTCAGATGCCCCGCCCTAAATACTATTCAACCATCAAAGACAGTTGGAACTCTAGCAGGAGAGTATTTATTTTGGATTAGAATTTAAAAAGGGGAGGGGAAAAAAAAAAAAAAGTCAAAGCAAAGGACTACAGAAAGTGATGGCAGATGCAGAACAAATGCAATACCTAGTAGTCTTGACAGTGAGATGCAGTGAAATGATGGCAAATTAATAACAGCATTAATAACAGCTCCCATTATATTCTTTTCTTTTACAAACTTGAATTTTGCCTCTGTGGGAAATTTGTAGCTAAATAATGGTACAGAAAATGCAGAAGCATTCAATAAACTAATCCTTTTTGTATTCAGATAAAATAAGAATAGGCCATTTTTATGAGAGGAAACTTATGAGAACACTTCAGGCACCTTCCTTGGTATCCTGGTAGACGAAGCACAAGCGAGTGCCGCCAGGCAGCGCTTTCGGAGGCCTGCTACTCACCAGCACAGGAGTGCCCGTCGGCGGCAAGCTGGAAGCCCTCGGCACAGTGGCAGCGGTAGCTGCCCGGCTGGTTGCTGCACGCGGCGTTGCTGCCGCACGGCGCCGCCTGCTCCGCGCACTCGTCGACATCTGCGTTGGTACAGGGGCCACAGTCACCACAGCGCCGCGCTCGACACCGACGCCACAGGAACCGTGCGACTGCTGCGCTGCAGCTGCAGCTTTTTGCATTTGATCAACATTGTGGATGGATCATACATTTACATCAGTAACCTGAGAATGAGCTTATCGGTAACTATCAATCAATCTGCTCAAGGATCAGAAGCGGTGCTGCAGTGGGGTGTTAAGGACAAGGAATGGGAAATGACGCCGGGATGAGAAGAAAGCACTGAGAAAGGAAACGCTGGCTGCAAGGTGATTAGAAGTACTGACTAATACTGAGGACAGGAACTTGCTAGGCAAGAGTTCTCTTTGTTACCCACACATATCCCTAATCCACACTGCTGCTCAGCTCACAGGAATGAAGACTGGAACAATAGTTAATTCATAGGGCATATACATACATATATGTGTATATACACATGAGTATTTCACTACCACACTCCTTTTCAAGAGGTGAAAATGCATCTGTGTCATGATCTGATGACAAAACAAGAAACCTCTCATATAACACATGCTCCTCAGTAACCTGCAAGTTCTTTAAGGCCAGGGGACAACACGTTGCATCTTATTGCATCCTATATGCAATAACTAGGAATGTTCCAAAAAGGTAACGGGTATACATGCATGTGCTAGTAAGTATACATATACAGGTAAGAGGTAGAGATCACATGTTCAGAAGCKAAAACGTTTTTTGTTTTAGTTTTTTTTTTGGACTGTGACTAAATAGTGCTACRTAAGAGTCACCAACTGAAGTTTAACTAAAAAGAACATGTGGAAGACATTTGCTTATGTGGAGATTTTGCTTCACTGCATTCTGCTGGAAGTTGTGCATGTCATATCTTAAAAAATCAGATCTTAAAAGCCTCCAGTAAGCAGGGGGCCTTTCTGGGACACGCAGAACAGATGAAAATATGAAAAGGAAGGAAACGTCACACTGCAAAGCAATCCTAGCTTTGCCAACTTAACAAGGCATTTCATGCCAAGATGATAATCAAATAAAGATGTGGAGCTTTAACTTTGTGTGCAACTCTTACAAAGCATCCCAAACCAACGTCACATACCACAGAGGGAACACTTTAGACAATGCTGTACAGCATTGGAGAATAAAAATATTTATTGAAAGGACATTTCAAGTTAGATCTTGAAAAGACTGTTTCAAGGCCTTATATCCCCTATACCTGTGCTCTGTATGCATGTGCACATGCCATCCCTCCTCTCCCTCAAGAACTGCTAACAYGGCAGACTGATTTGAACCAGATTTCACAGAACAGTACAATTCTCACAGGTGTGTTCCTACAAGTTTTCTGAGAACAGGAATGAAATACAAAAGATGCCTTGCAAGCTTGCAAGAAATATGAAACCTCGACTCTGCAGGAGAATCAAACTTGCTGGCTTTGGTTATTCACATGCGTTATTCATACATGTGTTATTCAGATATATGTTCCAGCATCCCTCTAAGCTCTCTCTCCCAAAACCAACCTCTTAGCACAGTTCCTTTTTACTGGGATTGCTGGCCCTGAAGGTCAACACACTCCAAAGAAACCAGATTCTCTGTTAGCTGCCATTTTGTAAGGAAAAGCTTCTCATACCGTAACAAACATGCCCATCTCCACGGAAGCCAATTGAACACTCGCAGAYGAAATGATTCCCTGTTCCTGGGCGACATATCGCGTTGGTGTCACAGTTGTGAGTGCCAGTGTAGCAAGGATTCCGGTTAATATCAGCAGAACCATCTGGCAGGAGAGAAAACATTTAGCTGCAACATCTGCCCAAGTAGAAGGGCCAAGACACAGACCAGAAGATCACTTGCAACGAGCATYCAACGAGAAAAGAGAAACCAGAGAAGGCAGCACCCTGCAGGCAAGGTGCAAGTCTCAAACGTGACAGCAGCACCTGTATTCCTCGTCACTACCACAATAAATAAATAAATAAATGTTCAGCTAATAAACAAAGATAACAACTGACCGTAGGTTCCAAATATGATTCTTAATGCCCACTTTGGTCATTGTAATTAGTAGAACTTGATCATTGTAATAAAAATAGAGACAGACAGAGATAAAAGGAAGCGCACAGTGATTCCTGTGCTCATATGGTAAACATTTTCAAAGTGTTSTTTTGCTTTCTTCTTATTTTACAGCTTTTTTTTTTTTTTTTTGGGCGGCGGGCAGGGGAGGAGGGAAGAAGACAACAGGCTTACTAAGCAGCYTTTTCAGGAATAGAAAAAAATGCAAATTAAAGAAACACACTGACAAAATGCTAGCAAGTTTTCAGGTAGTTCCAATAMGATACCTCATAAGCTGTCCTACTTCCAATGATATTGTATCATATTTCAAGCTGAACTATAGAAAGTAGTCTTCCCAATGGCAGATCTTACTACCTTGTATTACCCTTTTTACCACTAATACAAAGAAAAAAAATAGTAAAGGGACTGTAATTTAGATATAGATCAACTGTACATCCCATGAATCTAAGCAGTGATAAATTCAAGCTGATATGCAGAGAATCTTTTGATTAATTTGGAGCATTAACTCCCCTGAAAGCTCCCAACTTTCACTAACCTAAGGACTCAATCAATTTAATCCCTTAGTACCCAGCTAAGCCAGGCTAGAGCGCTATAGGAGCTCGGCTCCTAAGCATTCTCAAAAGAGAAAAGGGAAGAACTCCAGTTGCCGCGTACCGCTGATGGGCCCGATGGCGTTACTCATGGCGTAGCGCAGAATCTGCTCCTCCCGGTTGTAGAGGACAAACACGCTGTCCACGGAGAGCTGCTGSGTGGCGGGAGCGGCGTGCTGGGCGCCGTCGTGCAGGCACTCGGCGAAGGAGATGGTCTGTCGCCACTGGTAGGCGGCCGTGTACGAGGAGGCTGCCCCGGCCCTTTCCGGCTCCGTCACCGTGTACTCCCTGGTGGACGAGGAAGTGATCACTGCAGAACGGCAACAGATGCCAAGAAGCTGTTAAGGCAGGTCTTGTTTCCAGGCAAAAGGAGAAAACGGCACCTGACTAGGCTTCTTTTGCTCTCAGATAGCAAAGCCTTGACGGATGAGCCATATAAAAGACCTAGATCAAATATAAAATTTGAACTTGACTTTAAAGACAGCCTTTTAAAGACAGAAAAGACAGCCTTTCTGCAGAGCAGGTGGATGTTCAACAGCTCTGAAGCAGTTTGGCATAAAGTGCAAGTTTCCTGTTGCCTCCAAAACATCACMGTTCAACAGTCCAAACAGGAAATGAAAACAGAGCAGCAGTGATGCAGTTACACCACTTGGAGCTGTCTCTAGCAACCACAGGATGCCCTTGGAGCAAAATATATTCTCCTAAGTATCCAAATGCACTCAGGTCATCGAGCAAAGCCCGGGCTRCTGCCTCTTTGACAGAGGGGCTAGCTGGCTGGCAGCAGCACTCAAGCCAYACTTTGATCTTGTGGTCTTGAAACATCTGTGACTTTATCCAGGAAGAGGAAAGGAGGAAAAAAGATGAAAGCAAAAGAGACATTCTACTATAAATGGTGACACRAAAACCACCCCACTCTTAACAAATCTCAGAATTTGAAAGAAGAAATTGAAACAATAAAAAAAAAATGTGGGATGAATGGTAATGAAATTAAGAATCTTAATTTTCTTGCCAATCATTCATATTAAGTTCAAAYGATACTGGCAAATGCTTGTTACCAGCACGCAGCACGGTCACTGCTATGCAGCTTACATAATATGTACTGGTGCACTTTCACAGGACAACACCAAAGTCTACTTAATGACAAAATCCCTACTCATAGATATATCCCAGTCTGACTCCTACCAAAGAGCTGTGGACACCACAAGACCTTTTTAATCTGTATGACTGCCAGCAGCAGTTCAAGGACAAGATCAATGGAAAGGGAATCTGGTATGCTTTGCTAACATTAGTTTCGAGAACTGAAGCTTCAGCCCAGAAAGTCTTCAATAAAAAACATTAGAAGTATTTGCAATGTCTCAGTTATAGCCTTTTTTTTTTTTTTTCCAGGACCTATTCCTCAGAGGCAAAAAGTAATTTTGTATCAATTGAAGGGTGAAAAACACACCTGTGAAGAACGTAATCAAATGAGACTGTCTTCTTTSCAGTCTAAGCAATGTGCACTCTCATATGATTTTCCTCTTAGGGCATCTTACCAGAAGTGGAAGTGTGATAGAGCTCAGTGTACGGTTCTATGTGGACCGATGAACCAGAGGGAATCTCAGGTATCCTGCCCTCCATTTCCGTGCTGATGGTAAGGTGACCATGCTCATCAATTCCACTGAATTTCTGCTTGATAACCATCTTCTCGTTGTTGCCGAGAAAAGTTACTTCAGTTTGCCGCGTAAACTCACCACCTGAAGACACAGTATTAGTTAAGTCACTTGCAATGAATTTCTGAACCCTCCTATCAAACTGTTGTTTCTAGTAGCTAAATTATAAATAAGTATTTTCTGCCTGCTTTTATGTAGTTTAATTACTAATGCTTTGGGTTCCTAAAGAAATACTTTCCAGAAGCACACGGGTAATACTCTCAGAAATTGTAAGCAGACTATCTTTTCTTAAATACTGAATACTAGGAAATGTAAGTAACCCTGAAGAAGTTGTTAAAACAAAATTCATCGAAACCTTTGATTTTATAATATTGGTTAAAATGGGAAATAAGTTGTACATTTTAGAGAAAAACATCTCAATTCAAAATATATTCACTTAAAGGGATTCAATACATTTATTTCCAAATCAAAATCAAATGAAATATCTGTTGTAAATYATAGAAAAAACTTCAAACACACAAAATGAAAGAAAAAAATGTTACACTCAGCTAACGCGATGATATTAATCTAAATTCCTGCTACAGAACTGTAAAGAAGAAAAAGGAAAACACATGTTCTCCTAAAACAGACTGAGCCTACAGCTTAAATTCACGTGCACAAGTAAGAGTCCCCTTCATATCCACTTATGAAGAGTCTTAATTCTGAAATGAATTTTCTTTCAAATGAGTTAAAAGAATCATTAGCATCTCACACAGAAATTGCTTGTTTAGAATTGCAGACCTTCAAGAGGTCAGACTCTCTTTGTGTTTTGCACCCTTGGCACAGTCTCAGCCAGACCTAATTAGACATTAATTCCCTGAAAAGAAGCCTGTCGGGAGAATGAAGTCAGCAAGGAGGTGAACACACAGCTAGAGTGCAGTGCTAGAAGAGCACTGGCAATTAACAGACTGTAGATTATAGGCATCTTATTGCACTAGTTCTGTATATTTTGGTACTGAAGTCAGGTAATTTCTGATAATCCATTTCTTATATGGAATGTGTCCAATTTGTTAGTTTTTCCTGTAAGACATTTAAATGCTTATGCACTGATCGTAAAATAAAGATCCCAATATCTATACAGCATAAACAGGAAAAAATGCTAAGTTTCATGACTAAGCAATCCATATTCAACTCAGAACAGGCAGGTTTTTTTTTCAACCGTGTGTTGGTTACAGACAAACATTTCTTTTCTCTTAAGTCAAATGAAATAACATTCTTAAATGCTATTTTTAATTAAAAATTTACCAGTAACACTGAATCCATTCTTATATCCTTCCTGTTCCACAGCAAACATCCATCCTATGATACCTCCAATGGAGGCAAGAGGCAGTAAAGAATACCCCAGCGTCTCTGGGATTGTGCTGATGGCAGTGTAGGCACGTCCCTGGTTCATCACAACGTAGGAGTGCAGGTCAGTATTCTCAAAGACAACCGGAACTGGGTTATTTCCCACAAAGATTCTTCCCTTGACTTTCCCATTGACCCTCTGAGGAGATCCTGGAAAAAAAGAATCAGAAAAAAGTGACAGTTCTCACATACTCTCCAAGAAACATGTTCAGAGCATTCACTATGTTCAAATGAAAGACAGTAACATGAACAGAAAGAGCAAAAACAAAAAAAAATGGTTAAACAGGCTAGACAGGAAGCTGCCTACACATAGTGTGCCGGTTTGGTTATATATGTTTTTGCCATTACATGGTGACTGAGTGGTTGTAACTGCCTAAAGAGATGTTTGTTATCCTCATTAACAATTTTTCATCTGTGGATACTCAGTGAACAGACTAGGCTGCTACAGTATTTCTGGCCGTAAGTGGCATTCGGTGATTTCAGTGGAAGATCACACTTCACACCAGTATCTCCTGAATGCAGATGCCATCCCCTATTAGGAGGCTACCACCATTAGACATTTAGAATAACTTCATTATTTACCAGAAAATGCAGAAAATAAAACCACTTCAGAGAAAAATTGTTTTAAGCAGTAATCTGGGAATAGTTACTTTAGATGAGTAACTTTCTTCTGTATAAATCTTCCAAAGTACCTAAGATAAGTTCATGCTGTGTTTTCATCGCAGGCTTTGCTTCCTCTCTGGAAAAAAAAAAATCAATCGACTGCATGCTAAGCAGTAATTGTTCACTTCCCTGTTTTATAAAACACAAAGTCTGCAGTCAGCTATTTTAGTTGTTGAAATGCATCTATAGTCTGAGTCAACTCACTATGAGGATTACAAGTGTATACATAAGAAATTCCTTCATGGATCCTACACAGGAACAAAGTGTAAGTGAATATCTAAAAAAAATCTGACAGATCAGTCCTTTATTAAAGAAGCTTAAGAACCAGATAAAAGATAGCCATGCTATTTATTTTGATGATCCAAGTTAATTTGTTCATCACTTTTTATCTGTCCTTTTCTAGACTAGATCAGATTACAAAACACATTGGAATTTCATGACTAGAATTCCATCAGTAAACACTGGATATCATGATATCCAATTAGTTTGTTATATAGGAGTATGTTTATTCTAAAAAGTCATACTAAAATGACAGGCATTTAATTGAACACCCAAAATAATCTGGTTCATTGAAAAACCAATCTTTTCTTTATAGTTCAAGTAATTTTCCTTTCAAAACATTTCTAATCATATATCTTTCAAGAAGTATTTACCATTTTTTTTTTTTATTAGTATTGAAAACAGGTCATCTCATTCAAAAGTACTGCGTGTAATTGCTGCACGAGTATCTAATTTTCAAGAAGTTACCTTCTGCTACACATTGCCTGCCATTTCCTTTGTAGCCAGCAATACAGCTGCARCAAAACCCATTCGGATAGTCCCTGCAGACGGCGTGGACGGAGCACTGGTGGCGGCTGTTCGCGCASGTCTGTTGCCCATCCGTGTGGTAGCGGAACACTGCGGAAAAGGAGGCCGGCCACGTAAATCAACGACAAGCAGCTACAAGAGCATCTGCACACCCTGGGTGCAGTTTCAAAATCCCAGTAGACTTCAGGGGATCAAGTTTCATTTTGTCTGTATGAAAAGCAAACAACTGCAACTGACCTTTGCCAAGACTGCAATATGCAAGTAACAGTCCACTACTTTTCAGGAAAACACCAAGGCTTCAGATGTTCGAAATTTGTGTAGTTCTACTGACTTTAGTGGCTCTGTATTAATATTAAGCAACCTTGAAACTTTCTTGGTGAAACTAAACATATAAAAAAGCTTAATATTTTCTGGTTTCCATAACCAAAGCAAAAATCAGCCTCACTAAACTCGGAACAAACCCCATCAATACAGTACTTAGGAAACTGTACCAACTGTACCCTGTAATTCTAGTTGCCCTACCTCATTAATTCATACAGATGGCAATCCTCTCATSTAGTTCAAGGAACATTTAACATCTGGACAGTCAGTTATACTCTTTTGAATTTTCTATAAACACTTTCTTGRAAGTTAGATTTGCCAATCCCGTGTCCTTGTAAAACAGAAGGTCACGAAACCCTCAACTGACAATTCGTACAGCAGACTCTACTCTCAGCCTTTATTAAATCAACTGTATTCAGCATCATGTCTATGAAAAGCAAAAAAATAAAAATAAAAATAAAAACTCATCATAAAATCCTACCAGGAACAGCCAGTTAATGAACCTACTGAAGTTCTCTAACAGCAGTCCTGGGCAAAAGGATGTGTTGGCTTTAAAAATAGCAGTATATCCCTGTGGGGGGCTTTCTTTAGGACAGACTCCAGTCCAACAGACCTTGTTCTCCTGTAAGCTTGACTAGTAGTATAAATGATTCAACTAGCAAGATGTGAATGAGAGGTGACATCCAACTTAACCACCTTCAAGAATAACACAATCTTATTAAACATTGACAGATGTTTAAATCAAAGGTAATGAGAAAGAAACAGATTGTTCTTTTAATAACTATTTCATGTACACCTCTGATTTCTTTCCAACCTCTTTTTCCAACATTTTCCTCTGTGGCAGSACCCAAGCACTGCAAGAGATCTTACCTATCCCCGTTTCATCAAATTCTTCCACATCTATGACCTGTGGCTGCTGTGGGGGGAACTGCTGGACTTTGAACTGGCGAGGTGCAGTTTTTGCTGTTGGGAAATCTTGCTGACCATATAAAGACTCAGTTGAAGGTATTTCTGTTATATCTTGGTATGAAGTCATAAAGTCTTCTGCAGCTAGGTGAGGAACACTATACGTAACATGGTGCTGGTCTCCTTCTATACTGTCCATAGTGCTAGTTATGTGTTCCTGCCTTATTTCAGTGGAGCCATAATCTGACATAAATGGTTTTGAAGTCATCTCTTGGTCTTGTTCAATAGACTCCAGGTTCTCCAAAATGCTGCTGATCTTGGCAGGCACAATACTGTCAGAGGAGCTACCAATCTCGAACACCCAGATGCCCTGCCTGCCAGCATTGCTGCTTCTGTCAAAGGGAAGCATAAGCAAAAGAAATCAGTCAAGTACAAATTCTATAATATATACATAAAAAGTTTTAACTCCATTGAGAAATACTATGGCAAAAATTCTGAGCTATACATCTCTCCATAGAACTAAATAGCTGTAGTTTAAGCTATAACACACCTCAGGGTCTGGGCAGCATTTCACTTCCACAGCCAGAGCTCTCCTTGAGAATTTCTACCCTCCTTGTCTCCAAAGAGATGGGAACAAAAGGAGGAAACATTTGAGCCACAAGCATCTTGTTAACAGTTGTTAGAGCTTTCAAAATATTTCCTTTAATTCTCGCACACATTTTTGCAGGAAAAAAAAAAAGTTGTGCAGTCGAAAGTATTAAGAGATAAAGTTCTAAACAAGTGACCCAGTTTTTAGAAGGGCTAAGTATGTAACAGCTACTAGTGGCAAAAGGACTGTGAATTTTTCTGACAAATTATACTGAAGCTCTTGTATTCTTTGAGGGGGTGCATATTCATCACTGGCAGGCAAATTTTGCAATATCTCATAAAATCACTAACAGCTTTTTTTTTTTTTTTTTTTTTTTATTTCTGCTTGTCTCATGCTGCAATTACTAAAAAGAACATGAAACTCCCTGTTGTTTTGGGAAGGAGTTTAAACAAACAAAAAGGCATACTTTTGTAGGTTTCTGATGGCCTCTTCATCATTAGCAATGACATTGTAGGATCCTGGTTTTTCCCAAAAGTAGTAGTTTGTAGAGGCTTGACTAAAGCCAACTATAGCAGGACTCTTTTCATCATCATTCTTGGAGTATGTACTATAGAACTGCAAACTATCTTCTGGATAAAGGAAAATAGCATAGGAACTGGAGTCAGAAGAGGCTAAAACAGCCTGGAATGTGTTTCTCTGTGAAGAAAATTTAAAATTCACTTACTCATGGTAAAAGAGTCAACAATAGACAACAGGGTGATATTTCACAAACACATATGTTTCCGTATGAGGTAAGGTACCATGTACTTACTGGAGACTTGTTGGTCAATCAGCTTTTCAGATGAATCAACATTAAGCAGGCTTACATTTTGCTATGGTAGTTTTTGCTTATATATCCATCAATATTARAAGTTGAAGGTGTCACAAAATAGCCATAGAGGCTGTTGCAAACACAGCAATTAAATTCTACAAACATGCAGAGCATGCTAGACAGTCTCCTTAAAATAGTGATGTACTAGACTAATTAGAGGTATGAAATTGCTATGAGCAAATTTATAAACAGAATAAAGAAGAGTTCAAGCTTTATGTTGTTGCAACTCTGGCATCCTCTGTAGSAACACGTCTACACACTATAGGAACCAGGAAGGTAGTGCCTCATACATCAGTTGTTCCTCACTACCACAGTGTGCAACCATTACTGTGACATGAAATAGAAGCCATACAACTGTAAGCTTCTTCCACATAAGCTGCCTACTTCTTCATTCAAGGAAGATAGTACTGCCACAGTAGTAGTCACAATATATGAGCTTTTTGTAAATGCAATGTCAAAAAACAAGTTTATAGTTTAGTATAATTAAAGTTTCTATTGGTCCATATACTTATCACATTTTGAATATTTTATGGCAAATAAAACAACTTAAGAGTCTATTGAACAGTGCAAGCCAACTGCAGAGATACAGGACGTGACATCCTAACATTTGCAGTTACTGCTACATCACAAGTAACAGTTTCAAAATATGGATTGTTGGGCAATACAAAGAAATTCATCTATTTAGACTTCAGCATTTTCTTCTAAATGACTAAAATACTGTAAAATAGAAGTATCTTGCTCAAGTATCTCTCATCTTGCTATATCATATTCAGCAACAAAAGAATATATTCTTAACTGCATAGAATTTATTTACACATAAAGGAATTTAAGCCTTCAGAACAATAGGTTATGATTTTAAACTGGTGTTTAAACATACTGCTGAATGTGCTGTCCAAGATGTATTAAAGCTCTGCTTACCTTTTCTTTCACAGTAACATCTTCTCCGGGTGCCTGGTAAGGAGCCACAAGTTTCCACGTAACCACCACAACGCTGCTAGGATCAAACGTGGTCTCAGGGAAACCTCCGTTGATGTAGTCTGAAGCAAGCTGTAAGACATCTGGGGAGGAATCCTCTCTGTAATAAACATTTCCAAGTCCATCTGTTGTATCCAGATCAGCCATAAAGGGAGCTATAGCCCCAAAACTGACTGGGAATTGACCAAGATACTCTTCTTCATTTGAAGGTTCATTCACTGCAATAATCCCATTAGTTGAAACCTAACAGAAGGAGAGAGAAAAAAAAAACAAAAGAAAAGAATGTAAGATAAATACCATTCATAAGAGTCTCTCCCGCATCTTTGTGCTTGAGATCACAGTATTTTCATTGCATTTCTAAAATAAATTCAGTCAAAAGCCAGTCTGGTATTTGTGAAGTAAATGAAATTTTAAAAGTTTTGGTTTGTTTTATATCCCAGTCAGGAATCTTGGGATTTCAGTTCCCCAAGAGAGTCATCTACATTAAGGATAAATGCAGGGAAAAACCTACGCTCCTCAGAGACAATTTTAGGTATTTAATTTTCAATTCTAAATTTATTGTCTTTTCTAACAAAGATATACTAAACCTGCACATCTCGCATTTTTCCAGTTATCTCACAGACCAAGACCCAGTGCACCTCCCCCAGTGAGTATGCCAAGGATTGTGCACAAAGCCACTAAAATAATTACAAACTCACCTCACTATTTTTTGCTGCTACTCTCTTACAAAGTACTTTTACAATAGCTTGACTTGGAATGGCAGAGAGGAAATAAATACTTGCAAGACTTTCTTCTCTGATTATCCAGTGAACTAAATTCTTCTTTGGTGCTTAAATAAAGACTACAGAGAAGTTGTATCAAAGTAACACTGCTTAGAATTCAACTTCCACTAAGAAAGCAGAGGAGGCTTAACCTGAACAGTACAGTAAAAGAAAAAACTGTCCATTCCTATAAAAGTTGGACACTGATAAAATGCAGGAAAGGAAAAAGGAAGCAGCTTTCTTGTTCCCCTCAAACACACAGAAATAGTCAAGCAACAAGAGGTTGTTCTGCTTCCATAAAGGCCTGTGTAGGTTGTTAGAATGGGAGCGGGTCAGTTCAGCTTTTCTTTGCACTGACTCAGAAGGTGATACAAAAATTTCTGGGCAAGGTACCAGCCTACATGGATACGTCCATCTAAGAAGCTGCTCCATTCTGCTTAAATACTGCAAAAGTTTAGGCAAGTCTTCCAAGACAAAGACAGATTTTACTTCAACTGGCCAAGGCTGCTCCAATTTTCTCATTTTTAGAATCATCCTCCTAGGAAAATTTTTTGGTCACTGTGCAAGGTAGACCACAATGTGCTGCTGCTCATTYCAGAAGGCAACAAAACAGAGTTTCTATGACAGATACAGGCCATTCAGTAAATTCCTTTACAGCAGGGAGTGACAATTCCTTTCCATGTGCCCTGTCACAGTAATATGGAAAACTGGCTCCATTTCTTGAGAAAGATTTAGTACTAATAAACACAAGCAAAACTCTTGGTCTGCATACTGCAGCTACAACTGGCTCAGGGGAGATTTAACTGGCCGAGGAGATGGCTATTTGCAGGCCACCAGCTCCACCCCGTGAGGATGTGCCTGCTATCTGCACAGAGGGTGGCAGTGAATCCTCTTCACAGCGCRCGGGCAGCAAACCAGGGCCGGCTCTCACAGAAGGGGCAGGCAGGACAACTGGTGTCGGGCCTTGAAGCAGGGCATAGGCTGCACTCCCACACACCTTATTCCAGGCTTTTCTTTCAGGCAGGTATGGCCTGAAAGGCCTAAAGGTGCTTGACTCCCCGATGCTAGAAACACATCTGACTACCCACAGGCTGCCACACACTTGGGCTCTGGAGCTGCTGCCACATGGCCAGGTGGCTCAGAGGGGCCCAGACGGCCTCAAAACAAGCTGTGAAACTACAGAGTAAATCATTACAAATTTGCCTCATTCCCGTAATTTATTGCATGTCCTAGAAGAACTTATAGCCACTGTTCTTTTTCACGTTTGAGCCATTAAGGACGCACATAACCTTTGTGAACACCTGCAGGAACACAGAAATTGCCACAGTGGCTCCGAACACGAGACCAACGAACCCAGCATGCTGTCCCTGGCTACAGCTCAGGAGGAGCAAGGGGAGGATGTGCATTTACCCCCAAGCACCAAGCARCCCCTTCACATGCAGCTAGAGGGATTCCCTGGGCTCTGTTTAGTCATCCTCACTGGATCTCCTTCAAGTATTTGTTAAGTCTTCCCTTGAACATACATAAACTTTACACAAAATCTTTTAAAGGAATACTGCAGAGTTGACTCATACTCTGAGCTCTCTTCTACATTTGTTTTAAACTTGGCCCCCTGCTCCATTTGATGGCCTTTATGTACTTGGACACACTCTCAAATGCTCTCGTCTATCATCTCTCCTCTTAAGCAATTTCTCCTCCAGAGCAAAGACTTGTAGCCTATTGACTCATTCGCTGCCGAAGTTGCTCCATGGCTCTGATCATTCCCTCTGTCTCCGAYTTTCTTCTCTCCTGCACCACTCAATGCTTCTGAAAATAAGGAGGCCAGTACTGCATGTATCTGCCAAAGCACAGATGAACTCCAGATTTGTCCAGTGAAATAATGACAATTACCAGTCTGTACAACACTCCTAACACTTCTGAGCATTTGTTTCACTTTTGTACTTCTCCTGAACCTTTTTTTTTTTTTAAAAAAAAAAAAAAAGCCACCTAAAAGAAAAGGTGGCTTCTTTAAACCACCTCTCATGTGGCTGAAAGAGTAGAGAAATGGTATAGAATACTTGACAGAGTTTAAGGGCACAGACTTCAGGTCTGCATGCCCCCTAATATGGTACAGACTGAAATAACAAGAGAAAATTCAATCAAGACCATTCTACAGAACAGAGGGTAGAGATCAGAGGCAACCATCTTGCACCTCTTTTCAGATGCTTCTGGCTACTGGTTTCTTAGATTACTAAAAAATTCACTGTACCAAATAATTTTATTGAGGAGAAAAAAATGCCAACCATTCTCATTTTATGCTTGGAGTTTATAAATGAGACAGTTCAGATTCAATGTTAAGGAAATACATGATTAAAAATTGAAGGTTCTCTGCCACCTGGAAGACATTTAAAAATCATTAAATGATTTTTTTTTTAAAAAGGGGGTTTGTAAAGAGATTCTAGTGCAGAGAATGAACTTTCATCATTATTGAAGAAAAGTTTTTAGTTTTTATATTATTCATACATTTATATTGACACAGATAGTGAGTAGCATTGTTTAACCTCACCCTGTTCCTTTCAAGCTCACACTAGTAGGTTCAAGTGTGAACTCCTGAATAAATGGAAGCAATTCAGAATAAGTATAGGGTTTCATTAAAGCAGCATTCCTGTCAAAAGGGAAAGAAAAGGAAAAGGTCTTAGGAGGGTGCTGTTTTAAGATCAGCTCTACTGTACATCTTTCCTTTTAGGGTATAGTTCTATTTAAATGGACAGGAACTAAAACCAATGTATTTTTAGCAAATAAAATTTCTGGGCTACACACATAGTTAAGATATACTCATGGATTACACTGGAACAAATCACACATACACCGTCTGTAGATAGCCCTATCTCAACTAACCAAGAGAGGAAACAGAGGCATAGAAAGAAACAAGAAAATACTCTGGGAAAGAGAGAGAGAGAAACAGAAAACAGAGARGGGGGAAGAAAAGCAATAATACACAGTGTAAAGGAAAAATCAAAGACCCGAACACATGAGATATTTTTCACTAACCAGTTACAAGGCATTTGAGGACATGAACATTTCTAGGTAAGAGTTTAGAACAATTGAATTTGTTTGTATGACCCAGTGCCAGCTGAGCTAAAGCAGTAAAACTTTCTAATATAAGCACTGCCAACTACTCATTTAGCAAGTTAATATMAGTAACAATTAACAAATTAATCCAAACTTGACTTATAGGGCTCTTGTTTTCCCTAAAAGGAAGCAATCCCAAATCCTTCAGCCTTTCCTCCTCAGTAAACCCTAGTATAAACAAGATAAAAACTTTACTAAATGCATCCTAATAAAACAAGTATACCAACAGGGGTAAGGGAGAAGATCTCATATTATAAACCTTTCTTTTACTGTTGCTTGGAAAAACATCGTGTTTTCCTTGAAGATACTCTTATAGGATCTTAGTATGTGAAAGCCTCATGTTTCAATTTATACATAAAAAAGTTATTCTCTCTTCTAGCTATAAAAAGAAAAAAACCTCTTGTTGCCAGGGATTTCAAGACAAGTCAGTACTAAACAATCCTTCCTCAGAGCTCCCTGCCTTACTTATTCATATGCAGGGCTAGCTCAAGCAACTCAGCATGTCAACCAGCTGAGAACCGGAGACAGGAAGGACCCTGCAGAAATTCAGAGCTCATCAAAGGTGAAAGCTGCGTGAAGTCCARCACTCAATAATTAGGATAAACTTTTCATATTATTTTCATCAACTTTACAGAAACACGTATTTCAGGACAACAACTCAAAACCTGATCCACGAATTTCTGGAAAAATCGCATGTTAATAAATTGGTAATATTTACTATAAAATAATCAATGGTACTTACTATCATCTAGCAATATTTCAGTAAATTCTGGTTACAAAATAATACCATATAGYTTAATAAGTACTTTTGACCATCATACAACAAAACCGTATGTTTTGATTGTGCATTTAGGGCTGTTCAATACCTTTCTGTAACAGATACCTACCTCCTTTCTCTATCCAACTACTTCAAATATTTATTGTGCTTCTATTTCTTAAAACTTCTGACAAGATTAAATG
Source organism: Nothoprocta perdicaria (assembly GCF_003342845.1). Taxonomy (NCBI): domain Eukaryota; kingdom Metazoa; phylum Chordata; class Aves; order Tinamiformes; family Tinamidae; genus Nothoprocta; species Nothoprocta perdicaria. The sequence continues at coordinate 49,402 of NW_020455171.1, forward strand.
TAAAATAAAGTCTCTGAAGATTATGTAGCCTGATACTGAAATATCATTATCGGACTCTGCCTATCTCAAAATTGCCCATCCTTAGGGAAATATCCCTAGAAGTGATTCTGGGGTAGTCTTACACAGGTAGGTTTCTCCAGACAAAGGAGAAGGAAAAAAAAAAAAAAAAAAGGAGGAAAAAATAAAAACATTCCTCTGCTTTACAGAGTAAAGTGAGCAAATAACAAGATCATTAAACTAAAGGAACTTTAGGCTGTTAGTCCATTCACTGCTCCTTGAAAACTGTCCCCTTTCAACCCTTATCCTACACATTGTTATCTCTGGTTCTCAGTGACTAGATATACAGCCCACTATCTTTCAAGACGTCTGTAYGGAAAAAAAAATGTATTTTTAACTTGGGTTGGCTAATCAGTTACCAAACTGAGAACTGAGGACATGATAATGAACTAATGGTCAAACTGCACTCGTGAACTCCAGTTAATACCTACAAATTACTTCACCTTTACAATCAGAGTCCATTAAAACATCCCTTTTCAGCAGAGGCATAACCTGAATACCTCTGGATCTTGGATCAGAAATGATTGCCGGGCATACCTACGTGGGGACAGCGCAGAAAGTGAAAGGAGCACAACTTAAGGAGTAATTCAATGCAATTCAATGCATTGTTGAACTGCGCTGTTGAATCCTCATGCGGTAGTAAAACAGACTCAAACACACATGAACTGCACCAAACTTGGCAAAAGAGCAGCCATGTGAAGGGTCCTGCATTCCTTGAAGACTTTAAAAGGCCCGAAGTCACATTCCTTGAGGGTGTCCACWCAGCCCCAAGAGTCACACCTGAGACACAGGAAGCCAACCTTGGTTTATCTGCGCAGGGTAACCTSATCAGATTAGCACGTTAAGCACTGCAGGCCTCCCCTCCTAAGGCTCTTCCAGATGTGCCAGCCGTCATCTCCAGCCGCCAGCCCAGCTGAGGCCTCGGGGGAAAGCAGCAGCAGTGATAAAGCAGGAGAGCCAAAGGCAGGACCCCAGCAAAGCTCTGGGGACATGCTGCTCTCTCCAGCCTTTCCTTCTGGTTAYCTTCAGCCGAGCCGCTCCAGGCGATCTGCTTTCAATCCCCGTTCCTGACGCTGAGCGTCCTGCAGCCGAGCCRCGAGGGCCCCTCGCCGTGGGCTGCAGCCGTGTCCCCCCACACCAGCAGGGCTGGGGGCCGCGAGCATCACGCTGAGGACGCTACGAAACGGGGCTGAACGACGCTCACCACGCAGGGGCCGCCCGTCGCGGACACGCCAGGCTGCTCAGGAGACCCCCGTTGCTGAAGCCAGGCGACTTGGGCACGGCCACTAGCACAGACCGTGACCGCGGGCACTCCGCGGCTGTTGGCACAGGCCGTGCGGAAGGCGCACGAGTTATCCGGGGATGCCGCTCGCTGTAAGGCACGCGGCCAAACGCGCCTTGCTCCTTTCCCACCTGCCGCATCGCCTCCCAGCGCACGAGCAGCAGCCGCGGCAGCGGGACGCGAGCGAGCCCGGAGCGGACACGGCCCGCGGCGACTCCCGCGGAGCCGCTCGGGCCCCTGCGCGGGCAG
>NW_020455171.1:51764-89849 GCF_003342845.1 Nothoprocta perdicaria
AGCCCCCCTCGCACCCACCCACCCACCTACCAGGCCAGGGAAGGCGGCAGGCGCTCCCAGAGCGGGACCCCCACCCGAGCGTCGGTTCTGGGTTCTTGTACGAGCTCTGCGCTGCCAGCTCTGCTGCAGTGGCTGCTCTGGAGGTGTTTCCAGCAGCTGCTGTGCGGTACAATAATATAGCAACAGCTGGCACGCTGAAACAGAGCAGGAATCCCAAATCAACAGGAATCTAAGGTATTAATTCTTCTGTGCTGAAATCTCCTCAATGCCAGTTGCTTAATACTGGAAGAAACACACTGAAATGCATTTCATAATTAACTCCATCAATGTCACAGCTTCATTTGATTGTAAAATAAAATTTTACCTTTTTACAAAAATTTCCAAAGGTACATTTGATTGTAAAATTAAATTAAAAAAATGTACATGCAATTTTACTTACAATATAAGATGTACACAAAATAAACCTTCAACATCTAYATAGCACCTTCCTGGCTCTACCTTCCCATCTTAGTCCTACTCACAAGAAACACTTGGAATCAGGTGAAGAAAGAARATATTTGATATCTGTTCCTAAGCTCTCTAGTAAAGACATTTCCATAAATCCGCAGTGCTTAAGGGTTCGGTCTTGTCCAGGACTGCACACACCAYGGTATTTCACCAGAATATTTTCAGTAGAGAAGCACCCAAAGGAAAGTAGCTGAAATGCTGCTCAAAGACATGCCTTACATAGCCAGATGCAACACCATTTCACTTCAAATACCTGCTCATTCCATTTCTCTTATTTGCCCCCTTAGTATTTGCCTTTCATTCCTCTGGTTTTGGKAAGTTACAAGAGGTCAGGGCATTCCAAGGCAGTAACCATGCTTAAGTGGGCACAAATACACTTGTGTATCAGGACTATTGTCATGCCTAGCAACTACTTAGATTTTATTTTTCTGTTTCAGGAAAGACAGCCACAGAGCACAGCAGCACTATCTGTAGCTTCTCCTCCAATTTCCCTGTATTTTCAGAGCTCAGAGGACAGCAGTTTGTGAATTTGAGGATGTCTGGGCAATCCGTGTCCTGACTCTTGCCAATCTCTGGTTTATACTCACACAACCCACGTGGGATATCCTCCTCCTCATTTGACAAGGCAGATACCTAAACTACAAGCAATTAAGCAGTATCTCCTCCCCCAAGCCAGCGTTTACAGTATAATACCTCCTTGTAGTAAATCTGAAATTCAGTTATATGCTCAAAAGTTAAATGTATTCAATGCTAAAAAGCTCTGTATTTAAATCACTAATCGCTTTGTAATAGCGAATCCTCTGCCCATGAGCCAGTATATTGTGATTGCTTAGTATTTTTTATATTGAGAGGAGGTTTCTACTGTAATTGAGTAAATTTACCCACATGCAGCCCCTACCATGATGAGTAATGAGAATCATTAGTTCCAAGACTCAAAAAAATATCTTAAGTTGTCCTTTCCAGTGTCTTCACTAACGACCTGGAAAGGGGGTGCACAGGCATGTTCACAGGTGTTGTAATTAACCTCAGAGACKTTAATTGCAAACACCAATCAGAACAGAGAATGAAAAAGGCTGTAGAAAGATTAAAGATGGAAAGAATTAATTAACATCAGCTAATATACCATGGAACAAAGTCTTTCAAGTCTTTACAAGTCATTGTAAAATGCCAAAAGTAATATTGTATTTTAGTAGGTAACAATTTCGTTATGACAGCAGTTTGCAAAGCAACACCATGTCCAAAACAGCCAATTACTCCCTAAGCTACAAATGAGTCAGTCTTATTGCGCTACAAGAAGGCAAATGACATTTTCTAAAGGGAAAATAGTGACACTGCATTTCCACAGATGAGACATCTCGGAAAAATGCACCACTGGAGAGAACTCAGAGGGAAACAATGAAAACGTTTAGAGGACCAAAGRCAACAATATACAAAGACCAACTAAAGAACAGAGCATGTGTACTTAGCTAAATGATAAGGGGGAGGAAAATTAATTACCAGCTCATATTAAAGATATGAACTGTCTAAAACTCAAATATTTGAAAGGTGTCACCAAACAGAGGGGGGAGATGTATGTGTAAGTTTGAGAAGTGCAGATAACTAAGTGATCAAAGGACCTAGAAGAAACCAGGAAACACTTCCAACCACGGGGTCTGTTTTCAGATTTGGCATAGCAGGAGCAGAATGAGAGCAACCTTTGGGCTGCCCCCCACCACACTGACTGGATTGCTAATGAACAAACCTTGAAGAATAACTCCAACTTTAGTCCTAGAATGACACATCAGATTTTTCACTGCAGTTTTTATCTTATATCTAGAAATATACATGCTTATATTTGAAATTTTGCATTATCTCRGTGTGAGGAGATGTGGAAAAGGAGACTGCAGATCCCACTTCACGTCACCCTCTAGGCTTTCTCAACCTCCTCCTTGGGTTCTATTAACAGAGAGAGGGAGATAAAATGTTCTCTTTGCTGGCATGATTGAAGAAAGGAAATAGATGACACAGGTCTGTGTCCATGAGGATCTTCAGCTGCCCAAAGACGAAGAAGCATTCTAGTGGATCATCAAAAGTAATCATGTTGCAACAAACTGGAAAGAATTGGACAGTTGGGATAATGACAGGAAAGAATAGGACTGAGGTCTGCTGAGAAGGAACATTTTTAGAGACAGGAGGTCGTGGGAATCAGAGGGTCACAAGCAAAGGCAAGGCTTGCAGGAAGATCATGGAGTGAGCTTCATAAATTTAAATAATTCTGGCTTGGCACTTAGTGTTTGCTGCTCATTAGAGTGAAATGCACACTAGGGGATTCCTTCTCTAACTCTAAATGAGTCCTATATCATYAAGGAAGTTGCAAAATTTAGGCATAACACACACAGAGAAGATACTTTGCAGCTGAATTCTCTGCAAAAGAAATTAATTTCTGAAACACAGTTAGATGCTTAAGAAATACGAGTGAGGGCAATATTGTGACATGCCCTCTGCATTGTTATAAATACCAAAGATTGAAAAATGCCTTCTCTTTTTCTCTCATGTGGAAATATTGTGAAGCAACTAAAGGACAGCTTCCCTGGGAGCTCATATCCTGTTCTGGAGAACAGCTGGGCAGGCGTGGGGATGTGCAACACTTGGCTGATGACCTGGTCAGTACCGAGATGCTGCACTGCTGGGACATTGTGGTGCAGAGCAGCCAGATGCTTTGCACTGCCTGAAGCAGGGGAAGGAGCACGGGAGGAGCAATAGTTCTCAGGCCTTGGCTGGGTCTGCTGCTAGGAGAAAWGATTTACATTTCTAAAGTTCCTTCCAATTATTTCTGCGCTCCATTACTAGAAGTGATAATTACATCAATAAGGGATAGAAAAAAAAATGCCACAGAGGAAGTTATTCAGCGATATTCTGCTTATGCAGCATCTGTCTACYGTGAGACCGAAAGAATAAGCACTCTGTCTCACTGATAACTTACCAAATTTCTACACTCATTACACTGTGCACTTTTTCAGCAGTGTGATGAGCCTTCTCAGTGACGGACCTAGGCGCATGATGAACAAAAGCCATTCCTGATACTCAGGAATCCCCTCAGCATATATCAAAGTTTTCACCAAGTTACTGAAATGTATTTGTGAGCTTAAGATATTTGGCTGAAAGAGGATACATGCTTGAAGGCAAATAAAAGCCTCTCTTACAAACGCTTGCCTGAGGATGGTTGAATCATATCCCTACTCTCCAAAATAGGCAAAATAATYGAGATACAAAAAAAATTAATGAAAATTGTTAGATAACAATTTTGTATTTTTAGCAGTTTTTTCATTGCTTTCATTTTTCTAAGATTTTAGTCCTTGAAGTTAAAACTGAACTTGTGAGATTCTATAAACATACCRTTTCTTCCCTAGATACACAGAAGTTTAAAAACTTCCTGTACATTTTAGTCTGAAGAGCTTCTGTGCTTTAAGACAAACTACATTTAAAATGAGTTGGACATACTGCATATAGCTGTCTGTAACATTCTATGCATCTGTAGTACTGAGTGAATAGTTTTCTCTCCTAAAAAAATAAAAAAATAAAAAAAMCTGTTTTGCATCAAGTTTGTGAATTTCCCCTAGCCTGAAACAGTCCAGATCCAAGAACCCAGGGTAATTCAGTGAATTACAACTATTTATTCCTCTGACCCCAGGACTTCATGTTACTCTTCACATCACTTGGAAACTGCAGACTAATATAAACACGGCGCAGTCATTTCTTCCCAAACCTACTTTAGTGCTTCAGCTCAGCTCTTAACATCGTTTTGTCACARAGCAACAGTAAAACTTTAAGATCTGCACTGCAGCGACTCCGCACGGAAATAATCCCTGCCCCTGGGAAAAGAGGCATTACTTGCAAGCACAAGGGCTAACGCAACAACTCTTATTCTTTGCTGAAGTTACAGGGAGCTGGAACTCTCTTCCTGCAAGAGCTTGCTGAGAGCAGGCTCTGTGGGTAGTCTACACTCCTAATTARAAAAAGGGACAGAGTTTCATCCCTGAGGCCAAGTAGCAAGGACTGGATCATATCCCAACTCCTTAATGCCAGCTCCTAAAGCATTCCGGCTGTGACCACACTGCCTAGCATTTGGGACAAGATCTCTGCAAGGTCCTTGCAGCCCTAAGAGAGGGAAAATAAAAGTTCCCTGGTATGTACTTTCAGTTCAAATTGGCCAAAATAAGGTGACCCATTATGCAGTCCTGAAGTGGTTTAGTCACAACATGCAATTGAGGGTACATGTCACATGCCATGGGCTGTGACAGGAGGGCACGTGCAAGTACGAGAAGCTRCAAAGCTTTGGGGCTTGTTTTCAGCGAGGGACCAAGGGCCAGCCCTGGTCTGTAGGGACCAAGGTCAGCCCTGGCCTGCACAGAGCTGCTTTCTGCATGTGCTCCTTGAAGCAAAATATTGCCCGGCTGCTCCTGGCCTTGCCTTGGGGACAGCCCTTGGGAGCASGAGGGAAGTGAGCTGACACTTCGGCAGGTCGGGTATTCAGGGCTCTAGCGTGCCAAGGACATCTCCGGCCCTCTTCCATTTAACACTATAGACAAACCCGGGCTGCAGCTATATTAGGTATATCGGAGGCATATTGACACACAGTTTCTCAAGGAGAAAAGGCAGCAACTCTTACCAAATAAATGGCTACCAAAACCATTTTCAGGTATTTCTTGTGCTCACCAGCACAACTCACTCRGTCACTACTGGACTGCCATCTAAATCACTTTTTTTGACTCATCTGCTCTCCTTTTAATGCACCCTGAGCTCCTTGAATTATCTGTAACATCCTTCTCCCTTTACCTTTCCCTGAATTCTGCACTAATGTGTTTCCTTCCTCCTCTTTGTCCAGCATAGACTTTTTTATTAACCCTTCAGGATCGAAGGGCTGACCCATTCTAAGGCACATTGACCAGTTCTCATTCCTGGAATTCTTTCTCAGAGAAATTCATGTCTGCTTTCTTTTAATTGCAAAAATCTCCTATTATTCTCTCAAACTTCCTGCATGGAAAACATTTTAATGGCTTCCAACAGTACAGACATTTTAAAGCCCAGTCTGCCAGCCACCACAGCCAGTGGTTACAAAACCACTAAACTTAAGGAAATTAGTCACCTAATAAAAACATATTATTTAAAACAAGATTATCTTAATCTGGTTCTTTAATTCTCTATTTTTTCTTGAAATACAGTAAATCTAATACATGCTTAAGATGCCTTTAAGGCCCTTGTCCTCTAAATCAATGATCTAATACAGTAATTCACATCTATCTTTACTGCTATTAAGCACAATATGAAATTGCCATTTAGAGACTCCTTTTCAGCATGCATATAGAGTTTATACAATCCAAAAATATACAGACACACAAACACTGAAAGCAAACAACCTTGGAAATGTGCATTACATCAGACAGAAGGTTTAATAAGAAGATGGATTTTGCAGATTTACTGATATTTACATTTTTACCACCAGGGGATCTAAGTTCTGAGGCACGAGCCACGGCCTTTGAACAAACCAGGCCATTGTGCTCTTGCTGAAGGAAATCTTCTGTCCTCTGCTTCCTCCATATGAGCAATTCCAATACAGGACTGGGCACAGGACTTCTCCTCGTTCAAAATAGATTTATTTTCTGCAACCTACTCCCTGCAGTAGAGTTCCAGCACAAAGCAGATTTTATATGGCAATCACCGTGTAACAGTCTCAGCAGTCTTTCTCATTATTCCTGTGTCAAGCCTCAAAACCTCCTCTGTTAAATTATGAAACTCATTACGTTGCTTGTGCAAACAAAGTCACTGACAGACTACAACTTGTCTACCTGATGAATGAAAATACACACAGGGAGTATATAGGAGATGAACTAAAACTGTTGCATTGATTTCCATTCTGTGTGGTGGATGCATTACAAAATTGGCCTTAAATAATTACAAGCTAATTATGATCTCCATAAATTCACCATAATTTTGAAAACAGGAAATATGCTTCAGAATAAAGTACAACAAACAGGGTGATTTAGCACAACAGCAATACTGAATCATCTTTGATAGGACAGCATTTTTCTCTACCCAAAGACAACAAAACATAAAAACATGAATTACAGAAGAACTTCTACTTGGAACGATTCTGCGCTGATTAAGACCTTACTTACCCTTCAAATGTCCAAGGCTTCAGCTCTACTTGACACAGCAAACTGACCAAAACTAACTAACTTTTCTTGTTTGTGATGCCTGTTTTCACATATATCACTATGACACTGGACCACTCACCAAAGCAACCTGCACATTTCACACACCTAAGTTTTCTCAAATAGTTAGCAGTGATCCTACGCAAGCACATKTAGCATTGTAATTATTAGAAGTACAGAAATTGTTTAAACTATATTGCCCTTATAACATAGTACCGCTAAATCTGGTACTAGCACTAAATCTGGTACCACTAGAATTAAATCTGGTATTTTTTCCTAGTTACTAAGATTGCTCAGCACTCCCTGAAGTTTCCTAAGATTTTTCTCAAGTTTTTCAGAATGACTTGAACAGAAATCCCCTCAAACGGATCAGCCTTTTCTACAGACAAGACCTCAGAAAACAGTCATCTCCAGAAAGCCCATCCTCTCTGAGCATGCTTTGGCCTTCCTGCTACAAGATACAACCAGATGTTGCATGTGCTGACCCAGCAGAGTAAACTGAGCATTCAGTCGCTGTCCCAGCATCTGAACCAGCTGCCCTCAGCTGTTGTAGCTCTGCTAGAGCCAGACTCAGCAGAAGCAGACAACAGCCTACTGGCCCTGCTGCCTTCACCTACATCAGGGGGTATCYTTTTTAAATTGAGGAGGACAAACCACAAAGGTAATAGAGGGGATTTGGAAAAGGAGTCAGGTGAGAAGAGGATGATAGGAAAGACAAAGAGAGCCTGAGCCTTTTGAGAAACAGGAAAGATAAGCCCTGACATTGATAGCATTAGTGTCTGAGAATTACCCCTGACATTGATAGCACTTGTGCCTGAAAACCACCCCATTCACTTCAAGGGAGCTGATCAGATCACAGTGACAAGCAGGCCAGAAAAACCTGGGTTATCCAACCCTGCAGGCAAACAAGCGAGGGGTGGGCTGCTCCCTGACTGTGCACACGCTCCCGCCCAACCACATGAAACCCAGCAGGGCCTGCTGCTCCTGTCACCACTGGCACCTGTACAAAAACAAACAAAAAGAAGTCTCCTCTTTGACTGAAGATCTCACTGATATTCCTGACTAACACCCAGCTAACATGGGTGAATTCTGAAAATGACTCTGAGCTGCTGTGTTTGCAGTAAAGCAGGAACACTGTTGTTCACTAATYAGGAAGACTGTTTACAGAAAGGAACAGGAGCCCCTTTCTCTTTGGGCCYAAGGAAGGCACTACTGGTGCTGGCCCAATGTGCACAAAGCGGGTGAAGTTAGTGGTAATCAAAAATAGAGAGCAGCACACAAGGAACTAAGAGGCTTGAATTGCGTATTTGAGCGTTGCTTCTTGTTGCGACTGACTCAACCAGAGCTAACGTGCTTCCCATACCTAATAAATTCCAACAGACTCCACTGAGTGACTGTTGAAGTTCTTGGCATTTCAGGCTCTTTAGGATATCTCATAGACTGAATCCATAATGAAGCAAATGCTGCGGCCTCCAGTAGGTTTATMCCTGTCAGATATTGCAAATCTCTGAAATCAATGAGCAAAGCTCCAGGCATACAAGAGTCAATATGCAAGGGCTGCAATACATGACATTTTTAGTACTGCACAACTTGCCACCTTTAAAAGGTGACTTTACAGATTTGGCATTGAGATTGCTTGAAAATAGTCAAGTAGGCACAAGCACAAGGGAAGCCAAAGCTCATATGCAGCCAAAGCCTGTTGTGAAGCAGGTAAATCCCTGCCCATGAAGTTCTGCAGTTACTTCAGAATAGAAATAAAGCTCAAGGAAACTTAAAAGAGTCAGCAAGGCAGGGAGAGCCCATTGCTGAAAGGATCCTCTCASCTGCCAATGTGTCAAGTTTCCCATGTTAAAAGTGAGACTCGCTCTCACTTTCAGAGAGCAGAGGGTGTGGGGCGCACCCTCTACATGTCTGCAGAGGCCAGGCTGGGTGCTTCAGAGCACAGGCTCATCAGGGACAACCACTGCACCCCTTCTGGAGCACCTGGTGACAGCCTACCGGCTCATCCCTTTCTGGAAAGACTTCCAGGACTCCCTGCACCTCCCTCTGCTTCAGACCTGAGACATGGAACCATGGAACCGCAGCCACAAGAGGCCACAAGAGGCCGCTGACTGCTACCGCAGATGCTGCTCTGCAGAGCCCCTTGGTGGCACTTGGCACCCGTTGTTGGAGACAATCATTCCCACTTGCTTTGTAGACTTTTAGGACTGTGATGGGTGGCAGTTTACACAGGTCATGTTTGGAAAACAGCGACGCYCATCCCACACACTGCACTTCTGCTAGGACGAGGCTGCCTCCAGCCTTCTTCACTGTACTTCACTACAGGAAAGTGCCAACAGCACCCTCTGAYGGTCCTTGTTTAAGGCCATGTGAAGCGAGCAGGCTGGCTACACATGCTGCTATGCTACGTCTACAAGAAAAATACCTTTTTACTAATTGTACTAATAGATGGCTTCCTGTCTAAGTGTCCTGCAGTTGCCTCCAAATGCCTTCTAAAAGCAGCCACAATGACATTAGACAATCAAAAATACTCAGACTGAGACTGGGAAAGGTCACTTATGGCCATTAAATGGGCTACCATAATTACATGGATTTTGTGGAATTCAAACAAGAATGTGAAATATATTTCCCATGATYATGTGAGTGGATGGAAACAGAATATATGTATGCAATGACTAGAATAGTCCTTATTCTTATTACAAATTCCTGGACAAATTTTGTCCTGACAGTTTCTCACATAACATCCCCTGTGATGGCATAATTAAGAAGAAACAAATATTGCTGCACACAGGAACACATTTCACGGTACATCCTAATAGCAAAAATGACTGAACTCTTTTCAGCTCATGTTGTCTGTTCTAATCCTAGGGCTGGAAATCTGCCATTGTACTAMACAGGAGTTCACTCCAAAACAAACTACAGCCGGCCCGGCTGGAGGTGACAGAAGTAAGGCCAGGATAAACACCTACCCCGACCCTCCAGCCCAGCTGTTAAATCATTCTGTCTCTCTGCCCTTTTCGGCATGCAGCATCAGAGAGTTTCCATCCTTCTGCAAAGCTCCTCAGCAATCTTCACCCTATGCTGACCAAAATACAGTATACGAGGCCCACAACAAGCGGCCTACAATTACTAAGACCTTTTGATGTGTCCTAAGGGAAGCTCTATTTTACCAAACACCAATCCTCACATGCGTTATATCCTACAAACAAGTGCATCAACCGCTATTAACTATTTTGCTTCACGAAAAATTGTTGCACATAAACCCCGTCCTTAGAGAGTAATGAAGGTCCTGGGGAAAAAATAGTCACTAAARACAACAACAACAACAACAACAAMAAATTTGCAAATTASGATCAAATTACATTTGCATCAACAACTTTAATTCCCCCATTTCCCATTTCTTAAATAACTGWAATAATAAAACTGAAATAATAATTATTAATAATAAATTTGTATACAGACAGGTTTCTGAAAGCAAATTAGAAAGACAAACACTTCGCTATCTGCATCAAACTCTAATTTTTAACCTGAGAGTTTATTCAGGAAGTATAACCACTTGTTTTAAGGAATTTTACAGAAACTTCCCAAAGGCTGAGAGGTTTGCAGAATTCTTACTTTCTACTAGTGGACTTGATTTTCTTTCATCTAGTTTGTGTAATAACCATCTGCAGCTTTACTTCTTCAAACTTTCTCTTTTTTCTTTTTCTCCCCACGCTTTCAGAGCTCCCTGTGATGGTCCACCCACTAACCCAATTTATCCAGCTGGGCCTTTTGAAGTCTAATTCTTTCAAGGCTCTATCACAGTATATACAAACATGTGGTTCACATGATCATTAAATACATGGGAGGCCCGTCTTTTATTTTGCTGTGTCAGAAGCAAAAGTAAATCACTTTTGAAGTACAAAATATTCTTGGAATTCTTCCACCAACAAAACCAATACTTTGCTAAATCAGCTACTATTAAAGACATTGTTTTCTCAGAAACATATTCTAATGATGCTAAGGAAATGAARCACAACCAATTTTTGCCCTTGTGTCAATTTTTTACAAATAAATCACTTTAGAAGGAATCTAAAGAACAAGGCTATTCTAATCACCACTTTGCAATGAAATCAGGTATATACAGAAAAGCTGCTGGCTGGGACAGAGCACACGGTCTGTCTAAAGGCAGCTGTCTCAATACCATGAGCCCTATGTAACTTTTTCTCCTCCAGGAGAGCTTCATGCAGAGAATAAGCAATACAGAAAACCAGACATCCTCAGGACAGACAGAGGTACATGATAAACACAGCAGCTGCGATCCCTTCTCCATTAACTCTTCCCAGGTGACCATCAGAAACAAGTCAACGGCTTCTCTGGACTCTCAGATCCAGTATAACTCTGAATTTTGCATATGCACATGCAGGAGCCCATAACTACACCAAGACAGGACATACAGGCACTCAAAAGGACCTAAAGTCTAAGCCTGCATGACACGATGAGTCATGCAGCACTCACAGGGAGGTCTGGGGGAACTGCTTAGGGTGTTAACAGCGCTGTGATGGGAAACACAACCCTGCAGCTGAGGCCAGGCTGCAGGGAGCTGAACCAGGAGGGTTTATTTGCTCTGGGAGCAGGCAAGGGGGTGGTCTGGCGCCACTTCCTTCACTGCATGAAATCAGGCCCTTCATCTGGCCCTTCTTGAAACGCTTAGCCTTCTGTTTTCTTTACATTCTTCAAAGTAACAAACTGCCCAATGGATATGAGCGAGTCTCTCTGTTCTCAGGTTCAGACTCTACACGTACTGAAAACAAACACAAGCTTCAAGAGCTCTGCCTTACAATTTTTAAATAGAAGGCGCTAAGCTCGCCAGATACGCCCTAAACATATACATATAGAAAGAGAGAGAGAGAGAGAGATAAACTATGACACATAGTAAGGCCCCTGCATTGCTCAGCTTCGCAGCGCCGCGATGGGGTCTGCGCTCACACACGGGCGGCCACCAGGGGTCGCGGCGCCGCCGCCAAATGGCGCTGTGGGCGGCGCCAGGCGCCGACCCGCCCTCCCGCGCCGCTCGGGGCGCCCCCAACCGATCCCAACAGCCGCCCGGGGAGCGGCTCGGGCCGCCGGCCCGGCCGGGCTGTGGGCACCGTGAGCGCGCCCTCGCCACCCCCGTGCTGATCGAGGTCTGCAGACATCTTAAATGCGGCTTCGCTAGTGAAATAAGCCGCCTAGTGCAGCAGTTTGTCCCCTAGCAGTAGGTTTGATGTGGGGTTGAAGCATTTCCTCCCTTCTGCACTGCTCTGTCACACTGAAGCCGTGAAGYACTCAAGGACTTTGAAGTCCCAAGCACAGCTCCCAGCCATGCTGGCCATCTTTGCACCCTGTATTTTATATCCTAGATAGGGCAGGCTGGAGCTCTGCAGGCTGCTCACCCAGAATGGTCAGCCAGTTTCAGCAAGATTCAGGTACAGGTATTTTTGCCYCCAGAGCCACATTTTCATGTGCTACAGTCAAATTTTCAGCAGACTATCAGGGCTGAAACAAGTTAATGTCTAACATGTGGGACTTTGTTGGCTGTGAACCAGGCTCTTCCTAATGTCTAAATATCAGAACACTATTTAAATGGGCTTTTATTCCRTTTTCATTCAGGTTCTTATAAAGAGAAGATGTGCTCCTTTCAAGGATGCATTTTAGATTACATGAAACTCCAGACCCAGAGCAATGATCCTGAGCAGTCTAAGGCACCTCCCTCTTGTGTGGATCAGTCTCCAGCCCACTTCCCTTTTTCAGTTGGCTCATACCCAGCTCACTGAGATATCAGASGGAATCCTCACTGAAGGGAAATACCCAGCACCTTCAGTGCACCAATTATGTGTTTTATTTTTTTTCCCCGGCAGAAGGAGCCGGCAGCAGAGGGCAAAGAAGGGGGTAAACCCTAAATCAGAGACAGCAGGGACAGCTGCCAGGGGGGAAAATACATTCCACTTGAGCCAACGTGGATTTAAAGTAGTCCCRCAAGATACAGAGGTATTCAGGAAATTGACAGCTGTGAAGAGCTATTTAAGCATTGAAAAGCAACAAAGCAATTTTGGTGCTTTTCCATGTTAGATCTGCAGATTGATGAGTCTTGTTTTAAACTCCAAGGAGCATCAAGTATGGACAGAAAATTCAGCTTTGTGAAGACTTCTGAGCAGTCTGGAATGCAGACAGCTTCTCTCAGCTCAAATCCACTTCCACTGTGTGTTGTGCAATGGGGAATTCTGCAGGAGAGAGCCTGAAATCAGTTTATAACCACCAGGTAGTGAATGAACTCAGTAATGGAACAAAGATTTCTGATTTCTGATTTCTGATACTTGTAGTTCAAAAACTCCATCTCTTTCAGTCTTCCCTTCACTGAATAACTGAGGCTGATATTTTTTCAGCTGATAGATTTTACTATAATATATTTTATCAGAATAAAATTGTCCAGAATTAAGTTATTCAGTAAAGGGATTTTCTTACTTTAAAGCTACTTTCATCACTCCGATTAGTTTGTGAGGATTGCATCCTGTCCTTGATGCACAGGCATTTACTTTATTTGAAACCACTGGAAGCTTTGGCTGCCTAAAGGATTATAGGTTAGGGCTCTACATTTGTACTGTTGTACACCACTGTATGACCTAAATGAGATTAGAATAATAAATCCTGATTTATTATGAGGGCTTTATTTAGACATGGTTTGAGTATGAGGTCTTTGTCAGGATTAATAATGAAATTTAAAATGCCCAGCTAGAGGGAAAGCCTAACAATGAAAGGACTTTTTTTCCCTTGAGAAAACTGGTTCCCAGACCAGTGTTTGGTATTTGTCAAAATTGCTAAATACCGAATGGCACAGAGACGCTGGATCCCAAAGATGATGACGGAGCCCATGCCTTGGAGAGGAGCCCACATTGAGCAAGGCCCGGAAGTATCACATCAACAGTGTTTTCCARGGCTAAGCACTCATGCTCTGTAAAGCAGTAGCATTCAGCAAGCTTCCAGGATAAGCTGCTCAGAATCCAAACACAAACAAATTAGGATTTACTGTTTAATTCATGCATGGTGTCAAACAGGCAGCAGCCTASATATCTGTCCTGTAGTTAAGTCACATTCCTGAACCTGATGTAAGAAAGTGTCCATTCTTTTCCGCATCCTGACCACCATTTCTCATGAGGATACCTTATGTCATTTGACATGCCTAATTGCAATGGCCTAAGTAGTAGACAGAAACATGTAGTTAAGTAAGTTCTTCTTCACTAATAGCCACATTAATGAAGGCTTCAGAGGAATTCGCCTTTCCAAGAAGTCCTAACCGGACAGAGAAAAAAATATAACTACTGAACTTAAAGAACATGATCTTGAGTTTGGAGTGCAGTCAGGTGAATCGAATAATGAATTCTGCAGTATCTCTACCTTTTGTCTAATTTAAATGATCTCTATACTTCAACTTTTCACCAGTTTGTTGAGTGATCTTGTTCAATAGCGGGTTTCTGCCCCACTTGTTTGTTGAATAGAAATAGCAAGAGTTACTTCCTTTGAAATGCTGATGTAAGTAATCACAAGCCTCACGGTGTTTGTGCAGAGCAAAAGGAAATGCTGAACCAGAAAGGAAATGCTGAACCACCATTTTCTTCTTCTTTTATTCAGCAGGAGGCCTGCCTACCTGGCAGCCTGTCTTGGTGTGCCTCTGCTGCACTGGAACTGCATGGACAGCCTTCAGGCACGTTTTTTCAGATAACTGCAGGGAAAAGTAGCTTTTGAAGAAGGACATACATTTAGGTCCTGCTGTGATTCTTTACTCAGCATGCAAGAGTTAAATCATGGTGTTTGTAAGAAACCAGATATTTGTAAGAAACAGAATGCAAAAAAGCATGAAGCCTCAAAAGGATAAAAAGCTACCAGCATAACTGAGGACAATTTTCTGGACAGTCAAAGTATAAAATCAAATATGAAAATGTTTCAGTATCTAACAAAACTTTCAACTACTTTTTCACTCTCTAGAAGTGCCACTTTCTGCAAAGCCCTTTCAAAAAAACTTTAAGCTCTAGATGGTGAGAATTGTTAGGGGCAGAGTTCTTGAAGACACAGTGATTCATTAACAGTGTTGCCAGCAGACTCCTCACGGTCAATTAAAGATGGGAATCCTAGACCTTTCTGCACAGGAACGGGGCAGCATTTCAATTCTCAGAATCCAGATGCTTCATGTTATCTACTTTTGATCCTTTGAAGTCAAACAGCAGTGTGACAGCCTAGCTAAGCAACTTTTTGAACCCTTAAGCTCCACTCATGCTTATTCCCTTGGACACTGACCTTTAGAAAAAAAAAGGAAAAAAAATAGTGATCCAAACAAATTTTCTGGAATTACCCAATCTCCCCAGACAGAAGGAGTATGATGAAGATTCAAACAGTGGCTGCAGCCCTTAGGCACTGGAAAGCTGAATGGGAAGTTTTGTCCATTCTAAAGTTTTAATGCTCTAGTGAAGGGTTTCCCAATCAACCTCAGTGTGCTGGCAGGGTATGAATCTGCAGCATGGTCTGCACGCTGCCGTGCTTTGCTGTTCCTGACAGCATCTGGTCAAGGCAGCAGCAGCCTTTTGTGGCTCTTCACAAGTCCTGAATCACAACTTGGCCATCACATCCGCAGGGGCACTAAGGGAAAAAAAATACACCTTGTTGTGTAGAAATGGGTTCCTGCTTCTCTGTATGTTTTGCAGTATCTTTCAGGTGTACCGCAGTCTGAAAACCCCAGTGTTTCTGCTGATGGCATATCATTGAAGCCTTTACCCTCATTTAGAAGGTTAAAGTCTTGTAGCGCAAGCTGTGAACAGTTGCCACTGGTCACTGATAAAAAGCAGCAGAGGTTTCATGGGCCCCACGGGGTTAATGTTGGCTGCAAGCACAACGAGAATGTGCTGAGCCGGAGAGGCAGCAYAACACACAGGAAGGCTCATTATCGCTGCTCTCTGGCCTCTAGATAGCCGTGCATGCACTGCCCTTGGGCAGGCTCCGAGGTATGGACTGCATGGGCCCGCTAGCGGGGCTGGGAAAGGCTAGGAAGAGGCTTTCCTTGTCAGCTAGAAGGAAGTATGTATCAGTCTAGGGGAGATGCATTCCTGGTCTGGGGGACAAAGCCTTCTGTAGTATGTATTGGAATTATTTTTATTATATCTATTTTATTTGCTGTACATATTCTCTAAACTCCCCGTCTTTGCCTAATGGAAGCACTTCCTGAATGCTGCTCTGACAGACTTGCTTCACGGACTGCTCAGTTCTTGGTGTTCTGCCCTGGTATTGAGTCAGTTTTACTTTTTTTATTTTCTGGAAGATAGGCAAGAGGTAGAAGCAAGTGCAAATATAAAACTCAGTCCAAGATTATTTATACTGAAACCATAACACTSTTCTTTTCATTGCTGCTATAACGTATCTCTGAGCAAGTATGTGGTTACTGCTGATGATGACAGTTCTTGTTCTSCTTCCTCTTTCCCCTTACTCACTGTGTTTTATGTATTTCTGAACATCRACAAGTCAATGTGTAGGCCACTCAGTGCTGTGCACGGCCCTGCTTCCATGGGCTTTTTATCCAAAGCTTCCAGACCTGTTTGTTCAAGGTGAGGGTCTTCAGTTCRTATCTAAGCTTCTCAGCGTGCATTTTCTGCTTCACAGCAGCATGGAGAACACACAGCAGATCTGCTTCTGTTAATTGAAGCAGAGTTTGCATGTCACCTTTAAAATCAAATCCACTTAAATATTTGCAGCATAGCTTTAAGTATTCAGTGTAGGTATTTTTTTAGGGCATTACAGGCATCTCTAAAAATCTTTTTAAAGTACTATATAAACTTATAAACTTATAAAACTTATATAAACTTATATGTACTATATGTATACCTGTATATAATTTGCACAATTATCATAATAATTGTCTTTTTTCTAGCAAAGTAATAGTTCTCATTAACTCCTTTCAGGATGAGACATTCATTATCTCTCTTAGTACTCAGGGTCAGTATCAACATCTCCTGCACCCTAAGCTGTGGTAGCCTTTCCTACATGRATTCTTGTGCCAAAGGAATTCTCTCACCCTGCTCGCCAGAAAAGCAAGGATCCTCCTTAGGAATCATTCCAGGTAAGAAGCACCTCTTGTAAACAGTTTGCTACAAGCGACAGAACAAAACACAGCCCTGCGTCAGCCACAACCAAGGTGCCTTTTAACAATGCTGTACAATGCTATACCTAGAGATACATGAAGCCTTTTCACTGTGCTGCAAGTTTCTGAATCACTGAGCTTCAGTTCTCACTTCTCACCCCTGTAAGTCAAAKCCAGCAGCCTGCAGTAGCACCTATTAATTCACAGACCGAACTGCAGGGGCGTAGGTGCCAGAAGGTGGGTTTGGTCAGTGCTGCACAGCGATGGCACAAATAGGCAACAGCCAAGAAGAGGAGAACCTGTTTGGCATGTTTGGAGAGGCTTATATACCTTCCCTACCGTTCGAGAGGAATGTAGGATATTAAAAAGAGGATGCTAATGTGTTGGATTTTCTGTGCCAAAATTTATAGTTGTTTTAAGAGATACAGACTCTCCCTTATAGACACAAAGGTTTCTGCAATCCAGAGCTGAACTGCTGCAGCTTATTGCAGTGTTTCAAATTTAATGAGTTTGTTGTGTAGAATTATTTATAGTCAAATGCAGCTAAATAAAGTACTTTTTAAAGCAAAACAAGCAAAAGAAAAGATCCTGAGAAGATACAATGTTGATTACCACCAGGAAAACTGCCAGGTAGCTGCTTATTGCAGAAAACACAACATTACTGAACTAATTTAAAATCCAGATGATTTTCCTGAGGGGGGGGGAGGGAAGAAATCGGCAGTGCGCTGTGTAGAGGCGAGTGGATTTCTTTGTTTCTTGGGGATGGCAGAGATCGGTGCACAAGCATCAGCAACGGGCAGCTTTGGGCCGGCGTTCCCTGCCAGTTGCTGACAAAGGCAGCCCTAATGAATCACTCTGAATTGTGATCATGTGCTACCAGCCCGCAGCGAGCTGCCAAAGAGGAAGTGCAGCTTGTTTTCTTTCATTTTCTTGATTCCTATGCTGTAGGAAGATGAAAGGAGCAGGAGGAGGAGGCAACAGCGGCAGCCAAACTTAATAAATAATTCCGACGACTCCTCATATCAAATGGAGGCCCCCGAGTGGGACCCACTGAAAAATGACACCCTTCCGCCGACCCTGACGCCGGCTGTCCCTCCGTATGTGAAGCTGGGCCTGACCATTGTATATACTGTTTTTTATTCACTCCTTTTTGTGTTCATCTACGTCCAGCTCTGGCTGGTCCTTCACTACAGGCACAAGAGGTTCAGTTACCAAACTGTCTTTCTGTTTCTGTGCTTGTTTTGGGCCTCCCTTAGGACTGTGCTCTTTTCATTTTACTTCAAAGACTTTGTCACAGCAAATTCTCTCAGCCCCTTCATCTTCTGGCTTCTCTATTGCTTCCCAGTCTGCCTCCAGTTTTTCACCCTGACCCTGATGAATCTCTACTTCACACAGGTAAGCAACAGACATTCGGTTGATTAAATCWGACATAATGGTAAAGCTTTATTTACTTACTTATTTATTTAAAGGCTCAGCAGAAAGATATAACTTCTTAATGTATTTGGGCAGGGCAAGATGCATGTATCAGGTATTGGGCTGGGAATTTCACTTTTGATTACGCGCAACTRATCGGTGTAACAGTGAAACGCGGAGCCTGAAGTGGTTGCTTTGGGTGGTTTGCAAAAAGATTTATCTGCTGTACGTTAAAATGGTGTCATTTAATTTAAGGATTGGGGGAAAAAATTACAGCAAAGCTTGAAGGTTAAACCTTCAAAGTGACTTTTAATTGTTATTCTCTGTCATTGCTGTTGTAGTTGTTAGACCCCATAACTTTCTGGCTTAGCAAACCTGATCTCTGTGTGCAGTCAGAACTGAAATGTCTAATTTTGCTGACAGCCATCAGAGCTTGCATAGCTTTGCTAACGTGTTTCTGAGCAAGTAGATTTCTATTCTGTGTATCAATAGTCAAATGGTTGATAGAGACCCACTGCAGCCTYCCATTCCTGTTGTGACCTGTACTACGAATAGCTCCGGGTACTGCTTGTGTCCAGGCCCCTATCCCTGTAAGGGCTAGGTGCTGTATAGAGATATTCCTTATGCATCAAGGACACTGTGATACAAGGACAACTTGACTGTAGAGGCTGGGAAGGGAACAGTATCTGTGCTTTAGAAAGAAGCCCAAAGAGGGTATCTGTGCTATGGACACCTGAGAAGCCACAAGAATGAGACTGTCCAGCGCTCCACATTGCTGCAGGTTAGACCTGCTGGGAGCTCTTAGAGCAGGTTTGGCTGCCTCGGCACCGGGCTGCAGGTGGGATGGAGGCAAAGAGAGGCTGCCTGGCTCGCCTGAGATCTCCCAGGAAGCTTCCAGGAGGGCAGGGGTTTCCTTTGTTACTTCCTGAGCCCCACTGCAGGGCCTTGGGCAGGAAGCCAGGGCTGTCCTCATGTGACCAATGGCACAGGCTGCTTTCCCAGCACCAGTGAGTGGCCGCAAGAGCAGCAACGAGTCCCGCAGCACCCGCAGCAGTGCTGGGGACAGTTTGGGCTTTGCAAGGGACCCGCTGGGGACTGGGTCTGGTGCTTCTGCAGTGGTTACACTGCCACGGGCCTGGCTGCAGAGGTGAGAGCTGCCAGCCCAGAGCTGCAAAAGCAGCAGAGGTAAAAGCCTGAGGGCTGGAAGAGGACTTAGGAGCATATTAAATACTTAGAACCACATAGATGTCTTTGCACATTTATTTGCTTTTCTGGATTGGGTATCTGAAAGACCTACTAACTCACTCTGCTCCATCCCCCTGGACTGGGCCAGATTCTTCCCTCAGACACACAGGTAGAGCTCCCATTGAAGGCTGAAGTCTGAAGCACTTCGTGTCTCAGACAAGAGAAGCTGGAGATGGAGTGAGCACAGAGAATGTGCTGCAGTCTGCACTCTGCCAGCACTCGGGCTTAGTGTTGTAGTAACCAACTCCTTTTGTCTGGGGAAAAGTCCAAGAAGAAAGCTCACAGAATGCACTCGTGTGTCCTTTTAACTTATTTTTGGCATTGCTGTCTGATACCATTAAGGAAGTACGAGCTAGTGGTTGCAAACATGAAAAATGCTAAGGCTACTGGTTCTGCCTTTAACACACTTTCTGCTTTGTCACTGTGAGCCCTCACARTCTTCCTCTGAGCCCTTCTATAAAAGCGTGTAATGGTTACCTGACTTACATGGCTGCTGTGAGGCTTTTGAAACAGTATTTAAAGGGACTTTAAGACTTTCTGATATGTCTCACAGTCTTTCAAGATTGTGGGGCACTGTAGACAAGCATATTGTTAGTATAGCTGTTTGCTTTGGAGCTGGTTGCTGCTGTGAAATCTCATCTCAAATATCTCCCCAGCCAAAGAAAAGCCTTATGAAATTCAGGCACAGCCATTGCAAGCATATAATGTAAGACATGGAATCAGTGCACACACTTCTAATTCACTGTTATTAATTCTTTACTTCTAACCATTAAAAGGTGGTTTGGCTTGAAATTCAGCATCTCCTTGAGACTGTGTATTTAATGTGCATCTAGCTTTCCACAGCAGGCAAGCAAGAACTAGTGAGAAAGGGGTGGAGAGASAGAATTTTGTTTTCAGTAATGGCTTATAACTTCACAGACCTGTTTAGAAGGAACTTTTATCCCTTTTACTTTTCTCTCCAGAAAGGAAAGGGACTATGGCTGTGTCTCGTTACAGAGAAATCATGCCAGTTAACTGGTGCTAAGGTAGAGGACAAGAAATTATTTGGTATAGCATCGGGACCGGGAACTAGAGGTGACCTCCTGAGTCTGGAACCTGGGAATATTTATTATCTGTTCTACTGCACAAACATTTCTACAAGGGATGCTGCTGCTAAGAATGCTTGGAGACATGGATATGAGATGAAAAATCAGTTCTAAAAAATTGCAGGTCTTCCTAGCCAAAGAAAAAAACTCACCTGACAATTGCCTGGGGCCATTTTTTTAGAATAATAAATAGCTTTGCAACCAACAGGAAGTTAGCCACAACTGTTGTTTTTAGAAAGGTATCCCCAAGCAATGAGGTCACGAATTTGGACTGTGCTTCTGTGTAGCAGGACAAATAAGCCATGAGGACAACACGGCAGGGGTTATGCCCAGATTTGCRCATCACTTTCACCAGCAAGAATGCACTGGGGCAGGACCAGCAGACACGAGAGAAGTTATCGTCAAAATAGTTTTAACTCAGAACAATTCCTTAGGGGCCTATATAACAGAAAACATATCTATATAATAGCAGAACATAAAGCATGATAAAGGTAAGGCATATGTATTGTTASTTCCTCTCAGAAATCAGGTACTGCAGAAAATACATATCATCTCTAGTAAAACAACTGAGGAAAATTTATTAATCCTTTTTCTGCATTTATTCTCTTGTCTTACAAAGGTAAGAGGYATGTGACCTACCTCTCAGGATAAGTCTGTGTTTAGGAATCATTCAAGTTAAGTCTTAAATGAAAGTGAGATCAAGAGGTACTTTTTATAAAACAAAAACCCAACAGCAATACCAAGCCAGAGAAAATCCCTGGTCGATCAGTTAGTGAACAGGAGAGTGCATTTCCCCTGCAGAGACTGAAAAGCCCATAGATCTGTTTAGCTACCACAGTTCTGTTGTTGTTTCTGGTTTTGGCTGTTGATAAAGACTGTAAATTGGCAAAAAACATTTTCCACTTTAACTGAATCCAGACAGTGAGGATCCCAGAGCTCAAATGCTCTTTTGTTTGTGTCCTGCCCAGCCAAACCTTCCATTCTCCCTTGCCAATGGCAAGGGGAGGCTGGGCTGAGTCCTCAGGCTTTACCGTCACTGCTGCAGGCATAAACTTAAAAAGGATCTGGGAAAGAAAATAAAAACTTGCCTTTTATGGGGGTGGGGTGAGAGGCAGCAGAAAAGGGCTTGCTTCAATTTGTTCTGTTCCTTTCAGACTTTATGTTTCCCTGGGGAACAGGATACACGTGAAGGAGGATGAAGGCTGGGATGGAGGGTTGCAGGCTCAGAAAAACAGGTTAAGGCCAAAGCCCGTGAGTGTTAGGGGCTGTTGGAAATCTTCCATGGCCAGGCACCGCAAGCTATTTGGTGGGCTGGGGGTTAACCTTTGTCTTCTCCAGCACCCTGGTAAGGTGGTGCTGAGCTGAAGACCTGGGAGTCTCTGCAGGTGGAGAAGGGCTGGTAGGTGCATTTACCTCTTCCTCTTCCTCTTCCTCTTCCTCTGGCACCTTCCCTTTCTCTGGCATCTAGATTGGGAAGTTTACTCTGCCTCCCAGGCAGGGCTGATAAAAATCAGGGACTTTCAAATGAAGAGAAATTGTGCCGGGTAAGACAGTTAAGAGGGGAGCTGGCCATGCTAGGAGTGCTTTGAAGGGTGGGGGAAAACCAGTGCAGCACTTTGGGAGAGGTTACGGATCTCAGTGGAATTCTCATTGAGGTACACGTTATCTCTGTGAAGAAAATTAAGATAACTTATCCTCTAATTACTCAGGATARCATTTTAAAAGTTATACCACCAGAGACAGAACAGAAAGGTTTTTTTTTCTTTAATAAAAATAACAACATTCTTTACATAGCTTTGTATTAATTTAAAGCATGCTCTAGGCTCCACACACAGAAGACTACACAGGAATCAAAACAGAGATCGCTAAGTGTCATCAAGTCTGTTGGGTCCATAGGAGAGGTTAGACCTGCCCACAGTGATGCTGCCTGCCAGCATCTGGTAGAAGGAATAAGGTGATTTCAGTCGGCAGATGATTTGATGGGAAAGCTACACATGCAAATTTACTGTGACTACCAGACTCATGATGGTCCCTCTCCTGCGCCTACTAGTTTTACCAACTTACACGAGGCTGCATATGGTAGTGAGCCATGTTGTCCATGTAAGCAAGCCTGGCAAACCATGTAGAGTTTAGGGAATAGCAAGAAGACTGGGCATATTTGGGGGAATCTGATCCAAAGGTAGAAATATTTAACATGAAAGAATGAACATGGTGGAAGGAGAGAAGGGGCAGGGGGGTCTCAGACTGAACATACACAGTGGAGAAAAGGTGTTCAAGCTGAGGGGGTGGGTCTGGGTCTGTATGAGACGGGTTTCAAGGCACAAAAAAAGAAATTTGCATGGAAGAATGTGACAGAAGGAGAGGGAGGAAGTGWTGAAAAGACCTGAGATGGAAAAGCACCCTCTGAACTCTGCAGCTTTCTGAAGTGAGAACTGGAAAAAAAACTTCATTCCTGTGTGGAGAGCCATCTTGAGATGTATGCAAGCACTTAGCATGTACCTGAGGCTCTCTGGTGAGCTGTGGTTCCTGTAAAAGTGAATTAGTTCAGCTAGACCTAGGGCTACACTGGAGGTCTATGCCAGCAGTCACATCAATTCAGCTAAATCAGAGCATGGATTTAAAATTGCCCCAGRGAGATTTTTATTTTTGTTTTGTTCTGGGTGTATCTGACTTGGCTTTGACCCTTAACACTGCTGCTTACAGTGCACTCATCAGGAGAGGCTCCTGATGTACTTGCATAGCCGTAGCAGGAGCCCCCTTGACTGCCCRTGGGCCCTCCTGCCACCCCACTGCTCATCTCCCGGGGCTCTGGTACTGCAAGGTTAGCTTGCAACTGGCTGCATCAGTTCCTGCAAGAGAGAAATTATCCCTGGCTCAAGGGCTTCTTGGAGCCCTTTTGTACTGCTGCAGCTCTAGGTGCCAGACATCTACCTCAGGGGAGTGGAGGAGAGTGTGAGAAGCTCTTCTGAGGTTGAAGTTTCCAGTTCTTCAGCAAAAATGAATCAAAATAGTCTATTTCTATTTTAAAGAACAAGCAAAAAAGGAAATGCTTTTAAGAAGAAAAACTAATCTTCTAGACGTTAGAAAATTAGCAAGAAATTTCACTAGCTTTTTTGTGTATGTTTTTGTTTGTTTGCTTTCTCTTGTTGCTATTCATCTTGGGCCTCTCTGGAAGATCTTTTTTAAAAAAAAAATCTGCCTTCTGCTGGCTCTGTAGTCTGTTCTTAGGAGTAGCCTGGTTTGCTCTGGTCTGCTGGAAGACTTGCTTAGATAACTCAGATATTGACTGGAAGCTTTCTCAACACTCCTGTGGGGAGGGGCCATTGAGCAACCAGTCTCTTGGGGCGTGTTAAATTACTCTTAAAAGCAAAAAGTGGCACCCACACGTGTAAGGTGAGCAGAGATCAGCTTCTGACATCCTTATTCCCACTGGACAGTCTCTTTTTTGGGACAACCACAGTGCTTCCAGCAAGGATGCTCATAGGATAAGGTAGCCAAGGTAGAATCGCAGAAACGCAGCCGTTTTAGCAGTTTCACCTCAGATGTTGTCCTGTGTGTTACCTGCAAGAGGAAGGTGTCACGGCTGGTTTGAGCTAGGCCAGCTTTGCTGAGCCGGGCACACTTGTGCCGTGTCTTGGGATGAGAGTGCACCATGATCTTTCAGGTCCCCTTCTTTGCTGGGGGACCACAGGAGATGGTCCTGGATGGTTCTGGAACCCATGAATCTCCTAGGTTCTCCAAACTCAGTCTCACATATGGCCCACTGCAAATTGCTTGTCTTGTGTGGTGATTTTGTGCACTGCTTTGAACACTTCTGGTCGCCRCAGCTCGTGAAAGTTGTCAAAATTAACGGTACAATATGTGTGAGTAGGTGCAACTCAGAACAGGTGAGGGTTGTGGAATAGCCCTAAAGACAAGTTAGACCTGTTCAGTTCAGATTAGGTCAGGAATCTACTTACTCCCCAGCTGACCACAGTGTCATGCAGAATAAAGAGGGCAGGCAAAATGCCCTATAAACCAGTCTCTCCTCTGAAAGCTGCCAGCCCACAGCTGCGCGACAGAAACATGAAATATTCACAGATTTGTTACATCTTTCCTCAAGTAGCAAATAAATAAGATTTGCTCCTGAATTCCTGTGAGAATTCATCATCTAGGTATTTAGATAAGGAATCATAAGTATCTTCCAYAAGGGGTAGTGCTGGAGGTGTTAACTATTTGAAAACAGTATCAATGGTTGCAGAATATTTTTAGGTTTTTTTTTTTTTTTTCAATTTCTCAATTTTATTCTCAGCTGTTATTTTTGCAGGGCTACTAAAATGCTCCATTCTCTCTACTGGTTCACCTAGTAAGCTAAGCAGATTCATGTGCCACAGAAATAATTTCCATGTAAAGGCAGCTATTTATGGTGAATAGGAGTTAAATGACAAGTTGTTCCAGGAACACTGGAACAAGTGAGGCCTGATTTCTCCGGATCTGTGTCTCATGCTTGACTTTGAGCTGTGATTGAAGCTTTTTTTCCCCATTATTAGAGTATTTCTTATGGTTTCTTATGGTATGGTATTTCTTATAATGCTAGAGTATTTTCTATGCACAGTTTCTCATTTAGGGTAATGTTTAGGAACATTATGCAGTATTCTGCCTAGACAAGGCATATTTGAGGTGTGTTTCCAGGGCCCCCCACTTCTATTAAGTTGCTGTTTTAAGAGGATGGTAGAAAGATCCCATCCTTGACACTTTAATAATTCTGTCTTCCATTCTCAGAGCAGTCTGAGCACCAGACACATAGTGTGGGATAGCTAGAGAGTTTCACAGCAGATGCATGGCTACATAAACATCTTGATCACGTAAGTCCTGTTTCCTTGGGAAAGTATGGTAATCCTAGCAAATATTATGCAAGATACACTAAAGTGCATGCAAAACCAAATGAATGGGTAAGGCAGGATAAGTTGAGAAAAAAACGATTAGGTAATAACCCACAACAAATCATGTGGCTTTTTTTTAAAAAAAAAAGAAAAAAAAAAAGTAATCAGTGTGTTTTAGTGTAGGCTGCTGACTTTAAATAAATGACCTTTATAAATTCAGTTTGATGGAGGAGTTGTGTTGGCTTACGAAAAAGCAATGATGTTTCCCTTGAAGCTTATGTTTTTAAATACCTGGGGCTGATATTACATAGCTACTGGGTAGCAGATGCATCGATATTTTTTCTTTTCTGCTACAGCAAGATAACTATTGTGTCTCAGCTATCTCACTATAAAAATGTGTACTGTTCTCTTAGTGAACATAAGTCAGTGGAAGTCAAACACACCTGGGATTAAAACAAGGAGTTTGGTTCCCACCAACATCCTTCAGGTAATATGACATGTTTCAACATGTATAACCAATTTCAGTCCAGAAAGCTATAGGCAGGGTACTAAGGTCTCTTTATGTGAATAGAGCATCTAACCCAATATGCCAGTATGAGCTGATTGCATGACAAACGTGTACTGCCAGGCAATGAAAAGACATAATTCTTCACCTTTTGGATTGTACTGCCATTGGTCTTGTGAATTTTGGTATGAAGGACCTTACTCCCAAGTTAAAATAAACAAGAAATAATGATGCAGACAAATTGTATACAGATATATCTTAATATCCTGCTGAGTGGTTTTAATAGTTTATTGGTTKCCTGCCATGGATAAGCCATAAATGCATTTTTTTTGTGTGTGTAATGAAACCCATCATTACATTTCATTTGATGTGAGGTAGGATGCCTTTAGATCATTGTGTCTTTCTTTACTTGTGTGTATCCTGTCTGATGCAATATTTTTCTGTTTTGCAGGTCATTTTCAAGGCTAAGTCAAAATACTCCCCAGAATTACTCAAATACAGGTAAGAACTGCAGTAAAGTAGTCATGCATTTGGAGAAACACTGCATCTTTGATAATTTGTAGTGGTCATAACCACTCATATATAAAAGTTTTATAACGATGAATGATGGTTCTGACAACATATTCTCTCCTGTGACATTTAGAAGTCTGTGTAATTTTCCAACACAAACTCCATTTTTAGACATTCAGATATTTCAAGGCAAGTATTTCTGTTGCAGGCAGGAAACTCTGACCTTGGTGGTCTGTTTATAGGTTTTAAAAGAAACTCTGTGTGTTGAGGAATTCAAATGCACTGCTTTGGTAAAGATAGCAGGGTGATGTGTGCACTGTCACAGGAATGAGTGGGACTGTATACTCAGAATTAATTCAGAATTGAGGAGAGAGATAATAAAAGAGAAACTGAAAAGCTTTGAGAAGGTGAAAGATTTGTCGAGACAGATAGCAAGAATAGATGCATCTCAGTGATGTGTCCGGGAGCTCAAAGATAACTTCTCAGCTCTGGAGTTTTGATGCATTTATCAACTTTGCATTTATATAAGTGATTTGTTTGAGATGTTTGAGCTGGAGGAATTGTCAGGAACCACTTAAAAACTCCCCCAAAGGTGGTAGAAGTTCAGGAAGCTGAAGAAGAGCTCAATAAATAAATGTTCATTGTTGCAATACCTAGAAGCCTCAGTCAAGGGCAAAGTTATTTAGCTAGGATAAGAGAGAGAGGCTATCTCCTCTCTAAAGAATTTATAATCTAAGTTCAGGATAGGAAAGCAAAATAATTTGCAACTGTAATCTGACCTGCTACTGATTTACTGTTCAGCAGAATATGGCACTATAACAACAACAACTATATCAACAAATATTAGGATTGTTCTTGCCCTGGAAACCTTGTTATCAAGTTGGGTTTTGATACGGCTGGATTGGCAGATGTGTGGAGCAAGTGTTTCAGAAACCACGTTTGGTGGAATATACAGTGAGAGCAGTGTGGGTTGGCCTGTGCTGGTGTTGATGACTAGGAAGGGTAGGGCCAACAAGGGTTGGTGGCTGAGCGAGGGATGAGGGTCTTCTTGCTGGAAGGAAGCTGATGCAGCCAATATGGGTGCAATGAGAAAGGCTACATCTGTTTGGTGGACCCAGGAATGCTTGCAAGTGAGTGGGTCTGTGTGCATAGCTTGGATACATCCCAAACACAAGGGGCAAGAGCCAGATGCTCCCTGGTCAGTACCATGGCACAAAGATTGACATTCTCCTTTGGCTTCTGTGGGATGGAAACCCAGGAGTGTGGACTGGCTGACAACTTGGACTCACGGCAGCCAGGTCCCCAGCCAGCCCCAGCATGAGCAGCGGGGCATGGTGAGGCAGAAACTTCGAACCTCATCTGCTGCTGACGTATGTGGCAAGGCTTTCTTCTTGAAAAATTGCTCAAAAGTGCCTTTAAGGAAAGGGGCCTTGTGACTTTTAGGCCATGGGTATGGAATGAGGGCATCAGCACCATGCGCATAGCTCTTGGAGCATTTCCATTCCTAAACACTTCCATATTGTGACCTGAATTGCTCTTGTACAGAGTACCCACGCAACAGCTTCATGTCTACCCTGCCTCTTGTTAACTGCATTTCTAACAGAGCACCCTTGGGTCTGGTGTAGCCTTCATCCTCATATGCAACTCTACAATGAAGGACCTGATTAGCACTTTGTGTTAATGTCTGCAACTCTTAGTATGGATGTGGCTAGCCTGCATTTAAGGGCCATATAAAGCTGACCTGGTTTCCTTTCTTGTACAATGTAACTGAAGTGGTCTAAATACATACACACTCAGATAGTAAATACATCAATGATGTGCATTAACTATAGCAGGCTAGTGAGAGCCGAATGATTTTGGCCTACGGACAAGGGCTGCAGTCTGCACTTAATAAATTTGATTTTTGATCGTTGCTGAATGTTCACTTTTTGATTTTTTTTCATTTCCTTTAATAAAGGTCAGGCCTTGTTGCCTGGTGTTGTCATTCTTGCAATGGGTAATGACTRCAGGAACCAGGCAGCAGCAGTGAAGTAGGACTGCATCTGTTTATTGACACAAGGCTCAGAAATCAGAATCTTTCCAGATATGGAAAAAAAAATATAAACTTCTGCAAGGGAATGAGAATGTAAAGCAACCTTTCCTCAGCAGAGCCTTCCTGTTGCTAGTTGTAGCAAAAGAGCTCAAGGCCTGAGCCAGTCCCCCTTTGTATTGAAGCAGCCCTGCTGCTTCTCTCTGTGTGCTTGGGGATTTCTTAACACCGCTGGGGCTGGGTGAGGTTTACTGCATTGTGTGCGCCAGCCTGGTTACACACAAGCCTCAGACCCTGCATGGTTTCTGAGGAAACCACAAACAAAATGAGGTAGTTTCACACGGATTTTCCCATTAAGCCAGCCAGAACTCACTGCATTGAGATGAATTTTGATTTTAGATTCAAAGAAAAACTTAGAGGGTGAATCCAGCCTAGCACAGCAAGAGCAGAAGATCCCAGCACCCGCCTACCCCAGAGTTCCTTCCATTACACAGCGCTCCTTTTTCAGGGAACAGCCCCAAGAGGAGGATTACGCACAATAGCTGAACAAATAGTCACTTGCATAATGTGAGMGCATCTCCCTGCCTGTTTTCTAAAAAATATGTTTATCCACCCATTGTAAGTGCCCTGGAAGCTGAGATTTAGTGACACGTTTTGCCTTTAAGTGAGGCAGCTGCAGAGACCCTAAAACTGCCCTAAGAGATGTAGCCTTCATGTCCACGGACTCAGAGGCTTCAGCAACAACATGCCTGTTGTCAGAGCCGGCGGCCGCTTCCACAGCCGCGTGAGGTCAATAGCGGTGATGGAAGATCATTATGTGGAGCACTGCCCAACGGGCCGGCCGAGGCTGCTCACCCTGGCGCGCACAGGAGCGTGCGGGCACAACAGCACCACACTGCTCTTTGCTCTGCCAGGCCCAGGCCAGGAGGAGCCCGTCCGAGAAGCCTCTAGGCCTCGCTGCTTGCAGGCTGACAGTACGGACAAGCAGGAGGGCCCCCAATGAAGCCGAGCAGCAAGAGAGCACGTTCCTCCCACAAGCAGGCGAGGTGTAAGAGGCCACCTTTCCTCCTCAGCCTGCTGCCCACAGGAATATTTTACTTRCTTTGCAGCCAGGGAGCAGAGATGAGTCCATCACACTCTGTGTTTTGGGAGAGGAGGGGAAGACACATGGCCATCACTTTCAGTTCTCCCAGTTACACATCTGAACAGTCTCAAAGATGCAGCCTCCCCGTTCCTGCCCTCAAAAAAAACCCCAACTCTTCAGTTTTATAGTTGGCTGGATACCATCCCAAAAGGATTAGAGCATGCAGAAATAAAAGATTATACTGAATGAAAGTAAAACAATCAGATTTCAATTCCTCAGAAACAATTTGGGCATTTCCGATCAGCCAAATTCAAAATTCTCAGCAGACATGAAGGGCTGTTCTGTGACTACTCTCAYAGACTTTATCTGAAATTGCCTTGGTCAGCAGTGATAATACAATAAGCAACATTAGAAATGAAAACACAGTCCCTTTTTTTTTTTTTTTTTAATGAAAAGCTCTGCAGCTGTGTGTAGGTGTAAAGAGAAAAGCAGCCATCCTTCCATATGTGGCATACTTGTATTGTAAGTAGCAGAGCTGGGGAGATGCATAAAAGAGATGGTTGAAAACAGCCCAGCTTCTAGGCTCCTCTGCCTCACACTTCTGTTCCAGCTCTGCTCCTGGGGCTGTGCAAATGAACACTTTGCCTGACATCAATGGCAACTGTCAATTCAGAATCAGTGTGCATATTTAAAATTCTCGATTTTATTTTCAAAATATTGCTCATGATCAAGATACTTCGGAAAAGGGACAGAGAAAGGGGCTGGGGAGCTAGTACCTGGGAGGTTTTTCTTCCTATTAGACTCTTTGTTAGTTTAATGTGCAATCGGACTGCAGACATTGGTAGTCAATGGTGCTGTTCATGGGACTAATTGTGTATTAAAACCGAGATCAAAAGCAGTGTTTTCCAAGCAACTCAACTTTGGTTTCCAAGCAGGTCTCTTATGCAAGTGAGTAGTTGCGTAAGAACAGGAATGTGCTGTATGAAGTGCATGCTCTCAGAAAGCACATGCATTTTTAAAGTCACTTTTAAGAATTGTGCCGTTGTAGTTCTGCTAAGGTGCTTTCAAGTTTTGTTGCTTGCCATTAGATTCTTATGGTGTATTGCAGAACTTTAAAAGCATGTTTAAAATGGGTGATGTTCATCTCTCCAGCAAGGTGGAGCACTTTAATTTAGGCTTTGGGCAACTGGTTTCTCTGGGAGCTCTCGCAGCCCCAGGACGTGGTCCTTTTGTTGCTGAGTGAAGAACCAATCTCATGACTGACACATGCTGAACAATGTTGCTAAAACTCTGTTTTCTCCTCATCCTCTCAGGTTGCCCCTCTACCTGGCTTCTCTTTTCATAAGTCTCCTCTTCCTCTTGGTGAATTTAACATGTGCTGTACTGGTGAGAACAGAGAATTCAGAGAGAAAAGTCATTGTCTCTGTCCGGGTGGCAATTAATGACACGTTGTTTGTGCTGTGTGCAGTCTCACTCTCCATCTGCCTGTATAAGATTTCCAAGATGTCTTTAGCCAACATTTACTTGGAGTCCAAGGTAAGGTGCATTTTCAGTTCTTCTACAGGACCTTTCCAGTGCAAGGTTGCAGTTCTTTAGGTTCCCCTGAGAGCTTAAGCTTCACAGTTTGCACCTGGCTGTCCATCCTGCTCACAGAGAAACTAAATTATAGGTGGTAACACCGGTGCTTTTGGCTAACACGAGAGACCTCAAAGTATTGTGAGACAAAGAATTGGCAGAATGTAATACCTGGAGTTTCTCACAGCTGTTTCCCAGGTGAATACTGCTTTCTCCGGATTCCCATCCAGAGACCACTTAATTTCAGGACCACTACATAAAGATGGTCTACACTTTAGGATCCCTCACCTTGTCAAATTATTGACAGATTATTTTAGTATTTAAGGTAGTGTGATAAAGATAATCCAGAAAGGAGAATATGAACTTCCCTTTATGAATTTGTCTACTGTCATATAGATAGTGAGAGGGTGTTCTAAAAGCCATAAAAATTACAAATTCAGTCCAGTGGGTAAAAGGGAAGAAAAGTCTATTTTATTACAAAATGTTTTGAAAAGAAATATTGTTGGGTTGACAACTTTGGACACATCCTGTGCTCAAACAGATGGCTTTACTGGTGACATCACAAAAGTTGTGGTAAATGGTTAAATCTTAAAATGAATAGAATTTAACCAATACCTATTACCACAGCAAACCTTTCAAAAAAATTGCTTTTCAGCTAGTATTTAGAAAATCCTACAATAAAACTCTTCTCTCCATTTGCTTAATCAGATGAAAGGAATATTTTTTTGCTGTTTAATCAAATCTGGCCATATGGCACAACTGAAAGTTCATGGCTGAGCCATGATTTAAAAACGCAGCTTAGTTTGTTTTGTTTCTTTCAAATCTGCTGTTTGCTGACCAAAGGGCATGAGCAATGGATTATTTCTGCCGGTAAGAAAAGATTCTCTACGGCTGCAAATCTCAGAAGCGTAAATCTCGGTAACAAAGCGGTGTGAACCTAAGGGAGGCTTTGGTAGATTACTCTGTTCCGTTTCCTCCCCTGCTGGAAACATGATCCTCTCTATTTCAAGTCATTTCACAAAAAAAAAAAAAAAAAAAAGCAAACAACCTCAGACATTACTGCAGCAAGGAAAAGGCAGAACATTCACTTGATGCAAGAACTTTGCATAAGGGAATGAGCATTAATGAGAGCTTTAGTTCTTTCTGCTGACCTGAAATTTGAGTTCCTCTGGGGACTTCCAGTGAGATTTGACTGCACATATTTATGGACATAGAATGCTGGTGCCAGCAGTGGGAAAACATCCAGTTTTAATCTGCTACTCTTGTGCTGCAACACTAGGTAAAAAGACAAATCCATGTCTAGCAGGGATGTGACAGAAGGATAGCTGGAGAGAATGGGCACCCTGGGGTGTTTRGAGGCAGGGTTGGGGTGAAGGTGCCCGTGGTTGGGCCCAGGGGCAAATCTGCTCCAGAGCTGAGGCTAAGGCAGCGCAGCCCTCCCTTTGGGTGCTACCTTGGGCTGGATCCAGCTGGATGTGCTGCCAGCCGGGGCTCCCCTCTTCGGTGGTGGCCTGGGACTGAGAAAGGCCTCCTCTGCCTTCGCTTTGCCCTGGCATTTTCCCTTCACCAAGCCAGTGAAAACAGGATGTGTTTCTTCTTCTTTGTACTTGGTGTAAAGGCTGTTGGACCTGCAGCATGTTTAAGGGCTCAGGTCCCTGCAGGGCAAGGTCCCTGCAGGAAGCACAAACACACACAGAGGGAAGTACCAGCACCTCAGTGCTCAGCAGTTCCGCTGTGCTCCGTGGGTCAGTGCTGCTCCGTGGGTCACCCYTTGTGCCAGTCAGTAGCTGCTCTGCGCTCTTGCCCGCCCGGGGTTTCCGTCCCTGCCTGACGCACAAGGAGAACAGACAAGCGCCCAGCAGACATTTCCCCTGCGTGGCGTGTGCTGCCCGCYGGCCCTGCCGCTGCTCTCACCGCCGCGTTCACTACTTCTGGGCTCAATTCGCCTGTGAGAGCRGGCGCTGGGCTCGCTGCAGACATCAGCACAGGCTGTAGCCCCAGGGATAGGGCAGTTTCCAGCAAGGTTTTAAGCAGGGAGTGAATTAGAGAGGTTGATGGCTCTGTGGATTTCATAGTGTTTCTCAGCTCTGATTTCATGAGGCTTTTTATTTTGGTGGGAAAGAAGGCAAACTACATTTCTGCTAGATTTTTGACTAGTTGCTGAACTCCTCTTTCACGGCATTAGAGAACAGGCAGGACAGCAGAGCCGCAGGACAGCAGCCACCAGCAGGGATGAGCAGTTGAGTRGGGCTGGTTGCTTTCCTTAAGGCTGGGGCTGCACACATGGTGACTTGGTGGCTCTCTCTGCCTCAGGCTGCCCCGGTCCTTGTGCAGTCTCCTGCCAGGGCCCTTCACGCCGCTGCTGTCTGCAGCTCTGAGTAGTGTCTGAGTGGGGGGAGTCAGGTGCAGACCCTTGTGCCTCCTCTGCTGCTGTGAAGGGTMCTGTGAGGAGAGGAGCCCCTGGCTCTCAGTTCCTCTTTCACGTGTAGGAGAGGAGCCCGTCTGCATCCCCATCTCCCTGCTGGAAGAGGGAAAGGGGAGGGCTAGTGAAGCCACCAAACTCAGGGCATTTTATTCCTGTGAAAGGGCACAGAGCACTAACCTGTCTTTCCTGCTCCAGCTATGCAAGGCGCTACTCCAGGCTAACTGCACAGAATTCCCTCTGAGCTGCTCCTTGCAAAAGCAATGCCGCTTCTGTGCCTGCCTCCATGATCATACACTGATCCCTGCAGTTCTGGCTCCTGGAGCCCATCCCTTCTTGCTGCTGGTCTCTGCGCACCCTGAGYCCTGTGCCCAGCAGCTGGGCGCCTCTTATCGAGCCTGCCACAGGACCAGGCTGTTTTCCTTGCTCTGTCCCTTTCCTTCCCAAGGAGTGTTAACCTGTCCCGCTGTCTCACTGGTCCGCCCCAGCCCTGTCCTTGCTCCGGCTTYGCCACCTCCCTGCCTTGGGTGAGGCAGGATGTTCTGCTCCTGTCTGAGCTCCTTACTCAGAGCAGGAAACACGAGTACAGCAAGTTGCTATGAAGAGAAGCAAGGCCACATGGTGCTAGTGAGCGAGTGCCCGKTGCGGGATGAGGCTGAGCTCTCTTGCTCCCTTTTGCACCGCGTGTAGCCTCTATGTACTTCAATCACTCTGAAAACAGCATCCCTCCAGCATAAGCAGGAATGAGACACAGCCCTTGGTGGGGGGGTGGAAAATGCTATAGTGATCAAACACAATAAAAGGAAAGAAAAAAAGTCAGTCACATTTGTCATGCAGAGACAAACCCCAAGGTCCATGCAAACAATGTTCTCATCAACTTCCCGTATGAATAACAACCTGTATTTAAATCTCTCCTAGGGCTCATCCGTCTGTCAGGTGACAAGTATAGGAGTGACTGTTATACTGCTTTATACCTCACGAGCCTGTTACAACTTGTTCATCTTATCATTTTCTCAAACCAAGAAAGTCAATTCGTTTGATTATGATTGGTACAACGTATCTGATCAGGCAAGTATGAAAATAAGTGCTGCTGAGAAAAGCTCGTTCTATATGTGGGTGACTAATTCCCAAAATACTGTGACAAGAGACACTTACATAATCAAATCCTATTGATTTTTTCTTACTGAATGTACTACGATAGCTTTGTTTCAGAAATATGAGTTTCTGGGAACAGTGGCATGGAGGCAGGTAAATAGGGCTAAAATTATTTAAGTAATTAAATCAGATTTTTAGTTAATATGTTTTTTACCATAATTATAATGTTCAAAAAAAAAAAAAAGAAATCCTTTTGTTTTAAAAGAGTGTTCTGTCCATTAGAAAGAAGGTACTGTATTTGGAGAGGAAGAAAAAACAGGACTTGATTCCACTAAAATGTTAAATTCTGCAGCTGTTGTAAATCCATTGCCATCCAGTGCAGTGGGGTTATTTATTTTAATCCTCTCAGTCCTACAATCTCAGACTATGTTTTTTTGTCATCTCTTAATTGCAAGTGAAAATTCAGATGATTGAAAACTAACAACAATAGCAGTGTCCGAGCAGGTGATTCCTTGTTGACTTTCATGAAGCTTGGCCATCTGAATAATTTCTTACATTGAAATATGTAGATTTAGACTTTTATTAATTAAAAAAAAAATCACCCTGCATGTTGAGAGGATAATATTCAGATCTTAGTTTTCCAAACCTTCTCAATTTTGTTTGGCCTCAAAGCCCCAGACACCTGGCATTTGCCCACACAAAGGCAGAGCATGGGCCGTGTTTCCAGGGCCTCATTGTGCCGGGTTGGCTGAGCAGAGCCGGAGCCATTAAGTTTGCTGCTGAGCAGTAGGTACAACGGCAAATAGGTCAGTAGGCAGTAGGGCAAGATGGCCTGGGGGCKCTCCTTAAGAGCTGCTTGAGCAGAGTGTGTCAGGGGATGGCGGATCCTCCTGMTGCAGTGGGGCTGAGGAGCACAGCCAGGCTGGGCCACTCCGTGGGGTTAGGAGGACTGGCTTGAAGCACTGGCTGCGGCTCCTCTGCTGCAGCTGCTTCCTCTTCTGGGGCCTGGAGTGATGCAGTGGCTGCAGCTCCCCTAGGCCCTTGCAGGCCTCTCCYGTGCTGACTGCTGCCGACCTGGAATACAGGTCCTGGGACTTCCTGACCAGAATATTTGATCTAGCTTCTCACGTGGAAGCCACAACTGTAGGGAACTTATTACTAAGTGCTTTAGGGCGTTGAACTGTTGCTTTTTGAACATGTAGTCTGACATGTGACATTAGGGCTGCACTGATTTGGGAGCACACAATTACAGTCATATGAAAAGGACCTAGAACTGAAGGAGCAGGTGCCCATGTTGGTAGTCACTTTTGTAGTAYGGAAGTTGTAGTACACTGGTAGTACAGCCCCATATTTGTGCTGTGGTACKTTCTCAGCTCACCCATTAGAAACATGACCCTGCTTTCCCCTSTATGAGACACATGGAAGGGTAGGATTTGCCCTCTGCAGCTACAGCAGATGATAGAGAGGAAGGCAGCTGGGAGGTCAGCTGTAGCACTGGAGTAGCAGCACTGCTGTTCAATCTGACAGTGAGCACCAACTTGAAGGGGTGCAACCCTTAAAATTTGAGAGCCAGATTTCCAGCAGTGCCCTTGGAGGCTTAGGCACTGCTTGTGCCTTCACGTATTATTTCCATCTGAAAAGGGGCTAGAAGAGTAGTTTCTCATT
The DNA here is from genome assembly GCF_003342845.1 of Nothoprocta perdicaria. Classification (NCBI taxonomy): domain Eukaryota; kingdom Metazoa; phylum Chordata; class Aves; order Tinamiformes; family Tinamidae; genus Nothoprocta; species Nothoprocta perdicaria. Next base: position 88,094 of record NW_020455171.1, read on the forward strand.
ACCTTGATTTTATTGCTTTCTTTCCAGCCTTAAAACCTGACAAGAAACCACTGAACTTAGATTTTGTCAAAGGAGAAGGAGGAGCAAAAAGAAGAAGGGACATTGGAAAGAAAGGGAGACAATGTACTGAGCACATCATAGAATATTGATTCTTTTTAGTAGGTCTTTAATCATAAGCCAGGTTAATCCAGCTTTACCAGATGGAATTTCTGCCCACGCTGTCAAACATTTCAGCTGCGTAAGTGTAGGTCTTCATAATAAGACATGTTGCCTCCTGCACCTTTTAAACAAGCTGCCTTTTTCATTTGTAAACATTGTTCACTTTGACATTTTAACAGGCAGATCTGAAATGTCAGCTGGGAGACGCCGGCTACATTGTGTTTGGAGTGATTCTTTTCATCTGGGAGCTCTTGCCAACTTCCTTGGTTGTGTATTTCTTCCGTGTCCGAAACCCTACGAAAGACCTTGTGAGTGGAACTTGTTACATATTTGGTAGCCCAAACAGGGCTGGGGAGGGCAGCTTCTGAGGGAGCTTTTGCTTTATGTTCTAACTTCTCGTTTTCAACATCTCTTTGGCACAATAAAAACAACCCAAGTTTCCCATTTCTTCATACTAAGTTTTCATGGGAGGAATTCGTCATATTTACTCAGAAGACAGGCAACTAGTTTATCTTGAAAGTCAGGAAAGGGTTTAAATTCAGGATCATCTTTCTTTTGGCTTAATATGGTCCTTTCTTGAGTCAGTGGAAAGCAAAAAAAAACCCCAAGCCCAAAAAAGTGTGCTGTCACAAAGACAGCAATGATTGCCTGCTGTTTAACAGTGTATGGTTTGTATAAATTGGATGCTTTCAACATTGTGCACATAGAATTATTTCCATGTCAAAGACCTATAAAAAGCACTAGCTGACATTTTTTGTTTAGAAATTAAGGTGCAGGTTGCAAGGATATTTTTAAATGCCCTCCCTATCTTGTAATATAGATGGACAAGTATCTCTCCATAGGCACAGGCTATAACCTCTCCAGGTCAGCATGGCAGGCACACATAGAATATCAGCACTGCTCTAGGATTTCCTGGGTAATGGGACTGTTTCTGTAGACAAACCAAATGAAAACTAATATTGCCCAAAGAGAATGCAAACAACAAGCTAACAAGTGAAGCACTTCATAGAAACTTGTTAGGTAAGGTCACATCTTTATTCTTGCACACTAATTTCAGAGACAATAATTAAGCCAAGCCTAACAAGGAAATAACTCTGCACCTGAAAGGGTGACAGTAAGTTAACAGTAAACATTTTTTGCTATTCAAGACATCACACTAGGAAACCTATGCCTTTTACTTCAGGGTCCTTCAAAATATCTCAGAGCCACTTCTGCTAAGAATTAGTTCTCGACAATTATAAAGAAAAGATTCCATATTTTTTAAAAAGAGAGCCTACTGGTGATGTCTAAAATATGATTACAAAGAGAAAAACTGTCCACATACGGATTTGGAGTCCTACTCAAATGAGAGCTGCACTTAGGTCAAACAGGCAGTTTTCTCTCGCAAGTGTTAAGGAGCACTGCAGTTATCACAGACAATATGACTTCGTATTTTGATTTGCCAAAAGCCTGAAGTCTCAATTTAATTTTATGAGTACCTCCTAAGATGAACATTGTCTGTCATAGTAGATTAGTCCTTGGTGATTCTTTTTTTCTACATAGAACAGCAATATTTTTGCTAGAAAACATGCTTATAAGAAGAAAAAAAAAAAAAAAA